>NW_020439095.1:28190-44696 GCF_000699045.2 Agrilus planipennis
TGTGCAATATTATTGATGTAAAAATACTCTGAATTTCGAATAATCGCTTACAAAATTACGATGTTTACTTAAGGCCTTAAATAAAGTATTTTTGCGTTCTTTATGTGTCTTGTAAAATATAACGTACGCACAGTCGAAATAGAGTACAATACTTTATAATAAAGTACGGGTGGCAACCCTAGATATTACCATCAGAACGTTTTAATTTTTCGAAATTCATTTGTAGAATTTGGGTATAACGGCGACGAAGAGACCACTGTAATTTCGTCGTAATATCCGGAAGTCGTTACAAACAAAGGTAAAAAGATACAGACGTGTATGTATACTTTTCACCATTTTTCAATTGTGAATCGATTTTTGCCTTTTTTGTAAATGTGTAAATTTAGAAGTCATACTTATTTTCAAAAGTTTACTAAACACACTTGCTACTGAGAATATCACTTTGTAAGTGAACCATTGTAATGTACTCGCTTATCTACTTACTAGTACCTGGCTAGCCTATAAAAAACGGTTAAGGTCACCAAATTTCTTGATCATCTGTGCGGATGTAAACAAAGGATAAAAAAGCTCCGGTCGCTATATCTGCATGAGATTATTAGGGATTAGTTACAAATGATTAATTAAAAACAGTCACAACATCCGAACTCGGTGTTACATCCAAACTCGCTATAGCCGCATGAATTTTTTATTAAAGTATGCTTTCAAGGGACTTAGATTTAACGTCGCTATGGCAAAATGGTCGTTATAACCAAGGACGTAATAAATGAAATCCACTGTATATCACGTGATTTTCGCTCGTATGACATAAAAAGAGAAAATACCTGCAAGGAAATGTGAAAAAACAGATCGTAGAATGCATATTTGACTTTTATATCGGGATTTACCCGGGTTCATCATCACCTTTATCACAAGTCAGTCCTAAGATTGGTTGGTCACGCACCTCAACGTTTTCCTATTCTGACGTAAGATAATCATGTCATTTTCCTAAAACTAGAATATCCACATCCTTAATTATTTGTCAATATAACAATATTCAATTTTGCTAACAACTTACCCAACAGTCAACACAATACGAAAGCATCAGTNCAAGGATAGTTTTTCCTTAACACGATACTTTCTATGTCACTAAAAAGCAGCAGATCAATAAAACAAACATTTTCTTTCTTAACGCTACGAAATTTCTGTGTACGCCACTGCAAATGTCATGTTGGATTCCATCTGAATCCAATCATATCCTATTGGTCGAGAAAGAGCCTTTTCCCATATCTCTGTACCTACCCCGTTTCCTGTATACCGAAAATCAGCCACTTCCTCTAATTTTTTGTCTCCTATCTTTGTATTCACTCTTTCCGTACTTTGTATTCCTCATACTAGTTTTGTTGTTTTACTTTTATTTTTAGGTTTAATTTGCTTTAATTATCACAAATTCATAACAATTAATTTCAATTTAATTTTTATGATGTGTATTGGATTCACTCTTGGAGTGAATAGCGCCTACCCCGGAGTGAATCGTAAGTCTGGGTAATGTTGGATTCACTCTAAAATGTATCAAAATGCTGATAAAAATTATCGAACCCTTATAATCAATAGGACAGATAACGAATGTTCACATTTGTTGTCTACCATGGTACATTTGGTACAATACGTTTGGTCATAACCGGATAAACGAGGGACGCTAAACTTAGATAGTTTCTTTTATTACGTGTGTCAGTCCGGAAATGCTGTTTCACCGGTGAACATACACAACAACTACAAATGTATGTAGGTACACATGTTCATTAGCACATATGGTTTCAAAAGAGAAGACCGATGTTGTCTCTCCGGGAAGTACCGTTTTTGATTTCACTCCGATGGTGTTGTACATTCACACTTTTGTACTACAGTATTCTGTATGGGTATATGTCGACACCACACGTAATAATACAATTCGTACACGTAGATGTTAATTTCTTAATGTAGTTGAGCATGTAAAAAGGGGGTTTTACCGTACCCCCAACGAAAAAAAAAATGAATTTGAGACCAGGAAGTGCAATACAATCTCGCAGGTAAAAAGCAATCGCATTTACTGTTTATTCAGGGAAGGATTGTACCATTCACTCCCGCCATCGTAGTAAATGCGATTTCCTAATACCTGGGAGGTTATGTTACAGTCCGCCGTCGACTCGAACAGGGGCGGACTGGGACTATGAAAGGGCCCGGGAATTCTAAGAGTCAAAAGGCCTTTAAAGTCTTTTGTTCGTATCATTTCTTGCTATCGAAAACTTTGCTTCTGTGTATAATTACTTAATTTTTTTCGTGTTGGGATAGATATACAGGAGCAAAAAATTAGTATGCTTAGATTTGCAGATGATATAGCAGTATTAGCATCTAGCAAGGAGGACCTAAATGAAATGGAAGCGGTACTGACAGGTCAGTACTTATGAAAATAAATAAAAGTAAAACTAAAATACTGCTATGCAAGAGAAGAAAAAGTAGGGAAAGAGCGAATATAAAGATAGGAGACGAAAAATTAGAAGAAGTGGCTGATTTTAGATATCTAGGAAGTCAGATAAGTCAGGATGGAAGGAGTAGTAGGGATATAAAGTAGAGAACAGCGTAGGGTCGTGTCGCCTTTAATAAAAAGAAGTCACTTCTATGCTTGCGAACGGTTAATTTAGAAATTCATAAAAGGTTGTTAGAGGTGTATGTTTGGCGCACGGCGTTATACGGGTGCGAAACATTTACAGTAGGCGCGGCGGAAAAAAAAAGGTTAAAAGCCTTCGAAATGTGGTGTTATAAGCGAATGATGAGGATAACGTGGGTAGAAAAGGTTAGAAATGAAGAGGTATTAGAAAGAATAGGAGAACAGAGGACTCTATAGAAGTCCATAAAAAATAGGCGAGATAGGTAGGCAGGACACCTTCTCAGGCATGAAGGTCTAGTCAGAGACATATTAGAGGCAGAAAGAGGAGCTAGGAGGGGTAGAGGTAAACCTAGATTAGGTTACTTTTCGCAAATAGTTCAGGATGTGGCTGTTCTAGTTTTAGAGAAATGCGAAGTTTAGCTCAGGATAGGATAGAGTGGAGGTACGTGTCCAACCAGTCTTAGGACTGACGACCCTATGATGATGATGATGTACACAATGTTTAAGATAAAGTGGAAATTAAATACTTGTATACAATGTAACAAAAAAAACACCTTGTTTTCTTTCTCTCCCATGTGTTGAAGATTATCATTCACGGGATTATTGGCTTAAAAAGCTTATATTTAACGGTTATTTTAGAAATTCGAAAAGGATTGTTAAAGGTGTATGTTTAGAGCACGGCGATGTACAGCAGCTGCAAAACATGGACGGAGGTGCGGCGGAAAAGAAAAGATTAGAAGCGTTCGAAATGTGGTGTTACAGGCGAATGATGAGGATATCGTGGATAGAGGTTAGAAATGAAGAGATATTAGAAAGAATTAGTAAACAGAGGACTCTATGGAAGTCGATAAGAAACATGCCAAATAGGTTGGTAGGACACCTTCTCAGGCATAAAAACATATTAAAGGCAGAAACAGGGGTTAAAAGGAGTAGAAGTAAAGCTACATTAGATTACTGTTTGCAGAAAGATATGGGATGTTCTAGTTTTAGACCGAGCGGCATGACCTAGAAGTTTAGACCATTGCTTAGCATTCGGGAGGACGCCGGTTCGATTCCGGGTCCGTCTGCCCTGTTCCAAAATTTTCTGCGGTTTCCTTGAATCACTTAGGCAAATGCCGGCGCAATAATAATCCACAGATAATCTTTCGTTCTCTTCTGTCTTCATTTCGTCCGTCTCATCTTTCTGAACCGATTCCTGAAAGTTTTTTTTCTAGTTTTAGGAAAATGCGAATATTAGCTCAGGATAAGAAAGAATGGGGATGCGTGTCCAACCAGTCTTAGGACTGACGACCTTATGATGATGATGATGATGTTGCAACTTTAATGAACTTTGCTGTCTAACTAAGATGCCGAGAATTTTTCATCCTGGCATCTGATTAGTTTTGTATTACTATTGAAAAAGTTGTGACAAACGATGCAATAATATGATTACGTATGTTAATAGTTGCGCTTCGTTACTCCGATAGGAATACATTCGCAAGGATATTAAATGGCAAATGGAATATCGTTTCGGGGACGCGAATGGAACGCCCTGTCGTGTCGGTGACGTGAAGCGTACTATTCCCATTCTCACATTCCAATTCCATCGAAAGCAAATGATATATTGTCGTTTGGTGCAGCAGCATTTTTAGCTCGCTCTCCATAATACCTAACAGCATCACTGCTCATTATAAATAAATACAGGGAGATAATTTGATGGGCGGCACTGAAAGACTTGACAATTGCTTTCTACCTTATGATTAACAATAAAGTCAATTTACAGGTTATAAAATTAAATGGGGAACAACCGGCGGATTTGTAACATACGGTATTTCTTTTTAAGGTTACCGTAATTTTACTGAGAGATTATATGTATCTCGGGCCTTATTAATAAGTTAATTTACTGCAAATTAACTGCAAATTAAAATATTTTCTGAGCGCTGAGATGAATATGCGATCTGCGCTATGATTTGGTACTAGTAGTGTACGAAGCTAGCGACAGCAAAAATTGGCCGATTTTTCTCAAGGATTTTATAACTAAAACTTCTTTTCTTTTTGTCAGCATGCAATTTAAAAACAGAATTTTTAACTTTTTGTGACTCGTATCCTACATGCTTCCTTTTAAATTCGAGTGATACTAAATTTAGATATTGGAATAATATTTTTAATTTTCAGTAAATCTTCAAAAACTTATGAAAACACAATTTATGCTTTATTTATTAATTTAAAGCTTTGCTAACAATCTTAATATAAATTACAAAAAATAACAATCAGTTACTATTTGTGGCAATTTCTCCAGCGTTTTTTATGAAGACTTTAAAGTTAATGACTTTTGTAGGTTCACCGTTGATCTCTTTTTTTTTGTATCAATGTCTCGATTGATAATATCTTTCTGAAATAACGTTTTTAATTACAGCCGATCGGATTGAAACCGAATCTCCTGGTAGTAGACCGAATTATTAAACGTGTCTACGTGTGTGGTCTTCTTGATACTACCACCGAGATAATGATCACTCGCATCATGTAATCTTCAACTTTTCGCGTTTGAAAAATAATAAAAATCTAATAACGCTTATTTCTCATCATAATGTTTTTTTTTTTAATAACTGCTCGGCTACTCCGGCTCGAAGGACCAAAAATGAACGAAGTTTTTAATAATTCTTTAATGCTTGACAAACACGTATTTGTGCTCCATATTATCGAATGCGTGACGAATTTTTGTATGTATCATTTTGCACGAAAATCATCATGTCATTGGCCGTACCTAAGCGTGGTTAATCGGAGTTAAAAACAGAACTGTCAAAGTAAACTTTATTTATGGTTTCCGGTTTCAATAACTATACCTACTCGGGAATTAATGGAAAATGACTTAAAACCGGGTATATCTTACAAATTTTGTATCACCACGAAATAATTTCTTCGAGAACTGGCTATCAAAATTTAAATAATATGTGAAGACATCCCAAAACTATATTCTCTATGCTTTTTTCTAATAATGAACTAAAATTATTTGATTTATTACCGATGGTGTTGTACATTCACACTTTTGTACTACAGTATTCTGTATGGGTATATGTCGACACCACACGTAATAATACAATTCGTACACGTAGATGTTAATTTCTTAATGTAGTTGAGCATGTAAAAAGGGGGTTTTACCGTACCCCCAACGAAAAAAAAAATGAATTTGAGACCAAGAAGTGCAATACAATCTAGGTGGTAAAAAAACAATTGCATTTACTGTTTATTTAGGAAAGGATTTTACCATTCACTCCCGCCATCGTAGTAAATGCGATTTCCTAATACCTGGGAGGTTATGTTACAGTCCGCCGTCGACTCGAACAGGGGCGGACTGGGACTATGAAAGGGCCCGGGAATTCTAAGAGTCAAAAGGCCTTTAAAGTCTTTTGTTCGTATCATTTCTTGCTATCGAAAACTTTGCTTCTGTGTATAATTACTTAATTTTTTTCGTGTTGGGATAGATATACAGGAGCAAAAAATTAGTATGCTTAGATTTGCAGATGATATAGCAGTATTAGCATCTAGCAAGGAGGACCTAAATGAAATGGAAGCGGTACTGACAGGTCAGTACTTATGAAAATAAATAAAAGTAAAACTAAAATACTGCTATGCAAGAGAAGAAAAAGTAGGGAAAGAGCGAATATAAAGATAGGAGACGAAAAATTAGAAGAAGTGGCTGATTTTAGATATCTAGGAAGTCAGATAAGTCAGGATGGAAGGAGTAGTAGGGATATAAAGTAGAGAACAGCGTAGGGTCGTGTCGCCTTTAATAAAAAGAAGTCACTTCTATGCTCGCGAACGGTTAATTTAGAAATTCGAAAAAGNTAATTCACTTCGGGAAGATTTCTACATTGTATATATATTTATATTCAGTACATAGTTACATTAGTCATCTACATCTGTGACTAATAGTACGGTTTGTCGTTGTTGCTGTTGTCATCTCTCGTAGCTTAGTGGTCAAAGCATTGGCGCGTAAAGCCAAAGAGCCCGCGTTCGATTCTCGGCGGGGGTGTGTCAACAGCAACAAATTTTTCCTCATTAATTTGAGGAAGTGTGTAGTGGGTAAAAATTGAGAATATTTCATATTAAAAACTAATTCACTTCGGGAAGATTTCTACATTGTATATATATTTATATTCAGTACATAGTTACATTAGTCATCTACATCTGTGACTAATAGTACGGTTTGTCGTTGTTGCTGTTGTCATCTCTCGTAGCTTAGTGGTCAAAGCATTGGCGCGTAAAGCCAAAGAGCCCGGGTTCGATTCCCGGCGGGGGTGTGACAACAGCAACAAATTTTTCCTCATTAATTTGAGGAAGTGTGTAGTGGGCAAAGAAAATTCAAGAAATGAATTTTCAGAATAATATTTCATATTTACTTCTGTTTCCGTTACGACACTTCCGTTGCATCGCTATTTGGCTAGCTTGGAAATTCGGTGGGTATTTCAGAAAAAATGTTAAAAGAGTTTGAGATGTAGTGTGTTGGGAGGATATTAAAAATACTGTTGATAAAATAAGTTAAAAATGATGACGTATTAGAAATTATAAGAGAACAGAGAACTTTATAGAAGTCAATAAGAAGTAGGCGAGATAGTGTTGTATTCCATAGTTTTTCATTTATGTAGATGTATATTTTGTAACTTAAATTTACGTTGGTATTTTCTATCTTAGAAAACCGCCCGAGCGCCTTTAAACAAGTGCAAACTTTTGAGTTTTGGTGCAATAAAAAAGGGAATTCGTGTAGACAGCCACCCTCGCAGGTACTCTAACGGTACTGACGACGTATTTAAAGCGTCTCTATAAAAGAAGATTTCGCTTCGGCGAATCGGGGGGTGTCTTTTGAAGATTTCCCTTCTCGAGGATAAACTAAACAAAAAAAAAGATTTTTAGAACAGACAAACGCTCATAATCAATCTTTCGTCATTTTTACCATTTTCTAATTCTTATTAATCACCAAAAAAGTTAATTACATAAACACAAGCGAAGCAGTGGTGTCTTAAAAACGTTTAAATAAAAGTGGTATGCAGATATCCTAGATCCCTTAGTACATCTACATCATACAGAGGGTTACAGGTAGACCTACATTAGATTACTGTTCGGAAATAGTTAGAGAAGATGTAGGTTACTCCAGTTTTCCAATAATGGGCTAAAGACCTAATGATAACAATACATCGATAAATTCTGCCGCAAATATATAAATAAAGTATATTTAAATTATGACAAGAAATATAGAAATCCTACAAACAAAACTCTAGTCTAATGTGATATAAGGTTCATACAATGCCCCCAAGTCTGCTGGCTATTGGTAAACAATGCAGGCATAAATTTAATCGTTGATTACGTATTGATAACTGCTGTTATTTCCACTTTTATGACTTATTTATTGGTTGGAAATTGCTTTAACACTATCGTTTACTTAAAAAATGATATGGAAACTAGTGAAACTATTGAATATGCGGAAATTTCTATCGGATGTAAAGCCTACAAAAATTGAAAATTAATTTTCTTGTTTATTATAAAGAATTCAAGTTCAAATGTACGTGCATTTATCAATAGGCACTCAAAAGCGTACGTTTTATTAATATAACTGATACTTATTGTTTTATTTGCCGGGTGTAATTTGGTACAGTCCAAAAGAAAGTTGTCATAACAAGTACACCAGCAAAAAGGTCTCCTACAGATTTAGTTAACATTTCAGAAAAGCTCCACGGAATGCTAAATTTAATTTGAGATCGTGTTTGAACGTATTTGCAGTTTCTGGATCACATTATTTAGTCTGGTCGTGTGAATTATGAAGCAAAAGTATTTACATTGTACATTCGCTAGACCAAATACGACAGTCTATTGTTATTCCAATGGTTTTCTGATTCGAAAGCAGAAAATGTTCACATTTTGCCTTTTATTTTTTACTTTCTCGCAAAGTTCATTACACCCTCCGACAATAAAACACCATCATTTATGCGCAACGTTTGTTTAAACTTTAAAAGCTCTTTATAATTAGTATCATGTACGTACAAACCATAATAGAAATCGTAAAATATTTTTTGAAGCATTTAAGGTATTTCAAGATATCCCGTTTAATAGGATCACAGAAAAAAATATTTGACCACTTGTTTGTAAGGCCTCCTGTAGGGCCGGCACCCTTAATTAAAATTAAATATAGAGGTTGTAATGATATTTTTTTACATTTTTTATGTTATATGTTTATTTGAATAGGTCTCGTATGTATGTATATACAATTTAATTTGACATAAAATCTAACAATCTATTGTTTATATCGTTTCCGTACTATTTAGGTGTACCGGACGTTTGACACCTATTTATACGGTTATCAAACATTATTTCCGGAAGCTTCTCGTAGTTTATTCCTTTTGTTGCATCAACCTTGTATGTGTCATCCGAGAATGATTGATAACCACGGCTGACGGTTTCCGTATCGATCGCTGCCTGTGGCATTTCTTCGTAACTGTTTCGTACAATTTCCGGAGATTTTTGAACAAATAATTACTTTTAAACGTTACCCGGGAATTGGTTACCATTTTTCATAGGTACTTACAGTTTGATCATTTCGATTTTTTTTATTGTAGGTACTTAATAAGAAGATACATTTTGTTCCACTTGAATGACAGGGTTATAACAATAATTATTTAATGATTAATAATTTTCTAACTTAAGAGTTTTTGTTTGTAAAAGAAAAATATTAAAAACAAAAAATAAAAATCCAAAAAATATTTTACTCTTTTTAGTGCAATTTTATTCATTCATATATGTATGTATATGTAAATGTACCTACATATGTATTCTGTACACGTCTTTTGCTAATTAATATTAATTGCGTTACACTTGTGACTAGTTACTTAGGTACGTGACAAAGAAATTGGCGACAAAATTATTTACTTTTAAGGAAATCCGTTTCACGTTCCGAATATTAAGCCTGTTAGTACAATTTAAGAAGTTTTATTAAAAATTCTGCTGGTACGTACATTGTAATTAACGCAAACATGAGGTACATAAACTTTGCTTTTTAAATTCCGAGAACGGTAATTTCACCTTTTTTCTTCGTGTTAATTAAAAGCTAACAGGCAAGAATTTTGTTTCGGAATTTCGCATGACTTTAGGCACGCTAAATAATGCTAACGTTTTGTTTTATTTCGAATTCACAATATACCTACAGTTTTGTTCTTTCAAAATGTACCAATCGGAGTATTTACAATTCAATTGTGTTTTGTTAAAACAAAGAAAGTCGTTAGTTTTCCAGTAAATTATTTAAACAATTTATGCTACAATAGTATGCCTCCCGAGCCCAAGGTGATGGTAGCAAACCCCTAGGAAGGGTATTTCCAGGAATGAATGCCACCTTGGTATACTATTCTTAACAGAATAAATGATTTAATTTTAGTAACTGGTAAAATTTTAATTTTTAAATAAACATAAATATCTCTTTTTTTGTACCATCTTCCCCAATGATAATATTAACATTTTTTTGTAATAAGAAGCAGACAGAGAGGGTTCAAATGATCTTTATTTATTACCTAATCTCCACCGACGTTTCCCCTTTCTGTCCAAAGTAGAAATGGAAATTACATAAAAAATGAACATTTTCTCTTTTTCTGACTGCTTGAAAAAATTTGTAAAATGTCTCTGTATTAAATAGAGAAGATTATACACTATAAAGTAGCAAAGGAACTTGCTTAACTTTCGGCTTTACAAGTGGAAACTTTTTTAAGTTAACCTCCGACCTTTCTATCTTAACGATAATGATAGTTTATATACATGACTACTGCTATAGCCTTTATGAAAGTTTATAGCCTTGCGTTGTGAAACTTCGGGAAAGTTTTGTAGATAATAAAAGTAATGATAAATAATTTTTATTGTTCCTATAGTTTTGAATAAGTGTATAATAGCAACTGCATCTTTTGAATAATAATGTGCTTTGTATTAGTTGAGAAAGCCAATATTCCCCATTTACATATTCCCCTGTTTGATTTTATATACTTAAAAATGTAGGGATGAGTTACAATGATAGAAGAGTGATACTTAGTTTGTATAAAGATCAACAGGCAGTTATAGAGCTAGGGATGCATCGTAGAGAAGTAAATATTAGGAAGCGAGTCAGACAGGGATGCACACTGTCACCGCTACTTTTTAATCTATACATCGAAAACGCCATCAACATCATTAAAGACGGTACAACTGTAAGGATAGATGTGCAAGGGCAAAAGATTAGTATGCTTAGATTTGCAGATGATATAGCAGTATTAGCATATAGCAAGGAAGACCTAGAGATAGCTTTAAATAAAATGGAAGCGGTACTGACAGATCAGTACTGTATGAAAATAAATCAAAGTAAAACTAAAATACTGATATGCAAGGGAAGAAAAAGTAGGGAAAGAGCGAATATAAAGATAGGAGACGAAAAATTAGAAGAAGTGGCTGATTTTAGATACCTAGGAAGTCAGATAAGTGAGGATGGAAGGAGTAGTAGGGATATAAAGCAGAGGATAGCGCAGGGTCGTGTCGCCTTTAATAAAAAGAAGTCACTTCTATGCTCGCGAACGGTTAATTTAGAAATTCGAAAAAGGTTGTTAAAGGTGTATGTTTGGAGCACGGCGTTGTACGGGTGCGAAACATGGACAGTGGGAGCGGCGGAAAAGAAAAGGTTAGAAGCGTTCGAAATGTGGTGTTATAGGCGGATGATGAGGATATCGTGGGTAGAAAAGGTTAGAAATGAAGAGGTATTGGAAAGAATAGGAGAACAGAGGACTCTATGGAAGTCAATAAAAAATAGGCGAGATAGGTTGGTAGGACACCTTCTCAGGCATGAAGGTCTAGTCAGAGACATATTAGAGGCAGAAACAGGAGTTAGGAGGGGTAGAGATAGACCTAGATTAGATTACTGTTCGCAAATAGTTAAGGATGTGGGTTGCTTTAGCTTTAGGGAAATGCGAAGATTAGCTCAGGATAGGAAAGAGTGGAGGTACATGCCCAACCAGTCTTATGACTGACGACCTTATGATGATGATGATGATGATGATGAGGTTTCGGATATAACGACGACGTTGTATCCGGAAGTCGTTACCGGCAAAAGTAAAGAGGTTCAGACACGTATGTATAGTTTTCACCATTTTTCAATTTTGAAACGATTTCCGCCTTTATTTTAACAGTAAATGTGCATTTAGGAGTCATAGTTATTCAAAAGTTTACAAAACGCAGTTGCTACTGAGAATGTCACTTTGTAACTGAACCATTTTAACGTACACGCTTAGCTACCTGCCTGGCTGACATCTATATAGAAACGGTAAGGGTCATCACACTTGCTTACCATCTGTGTGGATGTAAACAAAAGATAAGAAAGCTCTTTGTGTGTCATTGGCGGCCGACTCCGGTCGCTATATCTACATGGGATTACTACGGATTTGTTTGAAATGATTTATTAAAAACAGTTGCTACACCCGAACTCGGTGTTACATCCGAAGTCGTTATAGCCACATGAATTTTGTACTAACGTTTAAATTCAACTTTTGTACTAATTTAAATTCAAGGGGCTTAGATTTAACGTCGCTATAGCAAAACGGTCGCTATAACCAAGGTCGTAATAAACGAAATCCACTGTATGTAGCAAATAAAAGTCAGTACGGATTTTAATATTTAAAAAACTTTCTCAAAGGTAAAAATTATATATGATCCATTTGTTGATTGAGAGGGGTGTGTTGCTTGCCTAGTAATTTTCTAAGGAACACTTAACCCTTTTCGGAAAAAATTGATTTAACGAAATCGATATTTTTTAATATAACGGCCGAGTAATTTCTATCTGTGGTCATCGGGGAATAACAGAACTAGTGATAATAGTTCACATGATTTTTAGCTTTTAAATTAAACAAAAATTCACTTAAACTAACACCGAAAAATGACCTCATTAGATTACGAACAACGATACTAGAAAGATTGATTCGAAAGTTTTAACTATTACTGATTGATTATTATGTAATTAATTATAAACTGAATGATTACCGATTACTGGTGAACTGGCGATTGAATGGATAGAAAATGCTTAAAAATAACAACAAAATATAGGGGGCGGAAGTACGTTAATGGGGTGTTTTTAATGTTACGCTATGGTTAGCAACTACGTGACTATAATCACAAAATTGTCTGTATATGAGAAGACCATGGAACCATCTGGTGACCAACGCGAAGGGACGTTACCTGCTGGGAAAAATAACCTATAATATACTATTACGATAAAGTTTTTTTTTGTTGCAGGCACGTTATTCTAATTTTCAAACTGAGAATAACAAAAATGTTTTCTTTGTTCAAAAAGAAGTATCATAAATTGCGCACCAACACCACTCATGTAAACCAAAAATTTTTTAAGATTTGTTGTACGTCCTGGGTTTTGAAGTCGGTGTACATAATTTAATGGCGAGGTTTTTAAAGATTTTTTACTCTTACTAGTTTTGTTTTATTTATAAATTTTTGAATCATACATGTACCGTATAATTCTGATTGTGAAACATTTTTAATAAGTAGATATTGTAGAGTTTTTCCAAATTCCAAATGCATGGATATCAAATATTACGAACTCTTTCTAGATAATAAAATTGTTTTAGCCGTGATGTCATTTTCCGTTTGTTTAGTCGGACAAAAAAATAAATTGAGCGTAAATTGCCGAACGTTTTATTGCTTTAATTTTGCCTACTTGTTAAGGTTTTGTTTGTTTAACTATTCAGAGTTTTTCGTAGGAACCAAATATATGAACTATCGATGTCGGAAAATACGTAAATATAAGATAAGGGCTATTGAAATTGTGAAAATTCTTGATATTGTATGTATTGAAAATGATTACGATAGGTAAACGTTATATTTATCGATGATTACATCTTTTGAATTCTTCATCACTTCTACATATTAAAGTAGTGAAATGACAATTTTTAATGATTTTCTGGGATTTGTGCAATAACTAATTGACAAAATTGATCGAACCGAGGCTCAAATTGAAGGTTTTTAATTTCTCTACAATTTGTATTTGAAACTTTTCTTTCTAAAAGGCGTACCTTGCCTTCTAGATCTAAAAACCTGGTTTCTGCCAACTTTGGACCTCCCCCATTTGTTACGCACACTTTTGCGAAGTTTAAAAATATACAGGGATGTTTAACTTTTCTCCGTCTACAACATGGAACAACTTCCGTCCGGTAACAAATTTATGTCGGGAAAATTCTCTACCGACTGGACTATGTAGTCAAATTTTCGTATAGTATGAAATGACAATAATATTTTAGCAATTATATCCTTTTCATTTAACAACAGTAAAAATAAATTTAAATATTATTTATTTATTAAAGGAACATCTAGCAAGTAATCCTATAGATTCTTGAATTTCTCCAGTTTCAGTAATAAATATTGACGGTAATTGAAAAAGTTATTTTTATCTCTCTCTCCTCAACCACCACCCTTTTAGTTTCACAACTCCCAAAAAAGTCTCCCTCTACCTTTGCAATACTTCAGTGTTTCTCTCTTTGGGGGGATGAAACAGTTCGGTGGAGGTATGTGGTACACCGGGCTTTGGCTGTCTCAGATTAGAACAGTAAAAAAAAAGTACGACGTGTAATTATACAACACGCTACTGAAGTGAAACTTCTTTAAACACGGATAGGGGTTAAGGAATTGGTTTAATGGTATTATTTCTACACTATGAATTCAAATTTTACATTATACATGTCGGAGTTGCCTGTAACGAACGTTGCATTGAAGCGCGCTCACGGCTCAAGCGATCCCCACTACGAACTTGACTACGTGGCTGAGTAGAGGGGGACATCCGTTGCATGATTTCGTTACATAGCAACTCGCATGAAACGAACTTACCCTACCTTGCGTAAGGAATTGTCAAGAAAATCGTTTGTGTGTAAAGTCGGTTTACTGACGATAATTGAACATGACAACGTCACAAGAAAATACTGATGGAATGGTTTCATTTTTCAAAAGAAAATTTTAATTTTATTTGTTTGATAGATATTTTGTATGGATATAGAGAAGGAGGTAAATGGAAATGTATTATTGTATAGCAGCTGTCCACGCGGACGCATCGCTCACTCAAGTAGGAGAGAGACAGATGTCGAACGCTGCCGAACGCGGAGGCCGATTGTGCCTCTTTGTCGCTCGCTCCGCGCTCTCGCTTGCACTTCAAGCCTTAAATGGAACGCCTCAGAGCGAGGTAACGCCGCATGAGTCATGTTTTTTCGTGCGTGCAGCCGGGCTCCATCGAATTATAAGACGTTGTGACACGTCAAAAACTTTGTTGCTTCTTAATTGACCCTCTCTTCCACCCCCCTTAATGTATGACGTAATTTATGAACGGCTCCTAAGCTTTATTGCATTAATAAATTATTCTTCGTGAACGATATTATTTATTATACGACCCGGTTATTCAACTTTATTCATTTGTTATTAATTATAATAATATTTTTACCGTCTCCATCCATATTTTATAACTTTATTATCGCGCAGTGGGGAAAAAAAATAAAAAAATAGTAGTAGCAGCAATAGAAATATGCCCATTAACACCAGCGATTGTATTAAAACGTTCGATTGGAATAATGACCCAACGGACGAAGCAACAATATTGTTTTTATTGAACAGGCAACAATAGAATGCTATGTTTAATGTGTTCCACTTTATTGTCGAGAATAAAAAAAATTGCTCGTTCATAAACAGAAGCAACTTTGTTTTATGTGATATGATTTCATGCAAGAGGCTACTATTATGTATTTTATACCAGTTGTTGTCTATAAATTCCGGAATTGTTCAAATAACCGACAAATTTTTAACCGAAGCGAATTCTCAAGTCGATTCTATAATTTATTCTGTCGATGTATTAATCTGGTACTTCATGTATTTGTCAAGCGATTTTGATTTTTCCTTTTCAACAGGACATAACTTCACGATAGTTGTTCATAAACGTTTAAATATTTAAGTAAAAGGCTTATAGCAATCATTATCATCACATAGGATTTGTACGTTTTAATAATTAACTAGATACTAAAAGTTGTGAAATTCTACCATTCTTAAGACGATCAAAATTAGCATAGTTCGCAATAAATTACCTGGTATCTTCTTTCTTTTCTTCTCTTGGGATTGTTGTCATTTGCTAAGTTTTGATCACGCCCTTGCTAAGTTAGGATATGCTTCATGAATAGTACAGATAAAGTGAAAAGAGATAACTGAATAACAGTAAGCCGTGGAGCGCTTAGAGATTGCTTAGGTCAGGTCAGTCTTAAGATCAGGGTCGGCTTTATAACTGCCTGGTTAGAATTATATCTTTAAAAAAACGTACAGTCAAAACCGTTTACTACTACATCGTTTAGAACAACATACCGGTTATATTGACCAAAATCATAGGTCCCGGCTTAATTCTGTTAGACCGCCTTATAAAAAACACTGGTTTTTACGACATTGCTTATTACGACATATCTCTTTAAGCGACTACATTTAACTAATATTTTCGGAGAATTATATCTGTTAGAACGATCAGCTGTATTGTAAACATTTTAATAGGTAACAGTATCCACATCTGGTACAGTAAATGACCATTAAAATCGCAAAAGTAAACAAAAACGTGTCGAGTTTAGGGTCTATTGTAATTCTCAGAATATCTGATACTGAACCTAATGAGTTTATTTATGCAGATAACTCTATTGCAATTTGTGCACCAGCTACGGAAGATGATATTGTACAAGAAGTTCAAGAGGAAAATGACGAACAGGAAGAGACTGAAGAACAATTTGCAGTGCCAACTTTGAATGATGGTCTCAATGCTGTCAGTGTATTAGGAAAAATTGTTTTTTATTCTAATGAACAATTTCATATGCAGGGAAATTATGATGATA
>NW_020439095.1:45144-84173 GCF_000699045.2 Agrilus planipennis
AAAGTAAATGCGACAGTTTTATTGCGAACTATGCCAATTTTGAACGTCTCAATTATAGGTTAAAATTAAAATTTAAAATAATAAAATCAAACTTATATAAATTAAAAAGTAAAAGTGACAATGTACATCCTTGTCTAATTCCTTTCCTAATAACTTATCCACGATGAATTCGATACAGAAAAATAATTCTCCATTATTCATGATTCATATTCATAGTCTAAAGAAAACGAAAACGAAAAATTAATTACTTATTTATAATTAAAAGTGTCAGGTAGAATTAAAAAGGAACTGATATAGCAAATGAAGAAGATTCAAAAGCATGGAAGGTATGTACTTAAGGCACCGTCAAAAAAGAAAATAAAAACATCTTTTCAGAAACGGTGTTGTGGTTAAATTAATTACAGGTGTTCATAAAAAGACGTCACTAGTTGATTGATGATTCTGAACCAAACTGAATACATATTTAGTCCTGTGTTTATGTATAATAAGCTGTTAGAAATGGTTTTTTACCGACAAAAGGATGAGATACTGTGCCAGTAATTCAGTAACAATTTCTTTCACTAGAAAATTAACATTCAGCGGCTTGTTAAGATAATTATTGCGTCGGAGAAATTATGTTGTTTCTATAGACTTTTAACAGCATAGATTCATTAATAATAATAACTATTGATTAATGGAAGTTGTAAAAGAGAAAAAGCCAGATATTCGACTATGTATTGTGCCAAAAAGTGCCTACTAATTTAGAACGGACGGTACTCCCCCTATCGTCGTAAAATGGGCGTAATCAAAACCTCTGAAAAAAATATCAATAAATAACTGTTTTACGAAGTAATTTAGTCAGATAGTTGAAGACATTTGGATATTTACAAATAAAAAATTTGGTTTCCAAAAAAAAAAAAATTATAAAAGAACTGTCGGTTCCTATTTTTTTTTAAACGTTTGTTGTGCTGAAATTTCATCTCGTTCATTCCCAAACCACAAGCAAATCTGAGTACTACACCACGTCAACCTTTGCAAACCATTGTAAAGTCAAGGTCGAAAATAATAGTTGTCTGATGATGACGATCAAACAGGCCCAATCTCTAGACTGTTAATAATAGGTTGTATTCCAACGGAAGAATTTAGAAAATACGAATTTGTGATTCCTACCTACAGTTCGAACCTTTCGGTTTGGGATAAAACAAATTAGTTCTTATTTCTATAGACGAAAACGGTGAATTAAATTTTCTTCGTGGATCTAAGATACAAACAGATGTCAAAGTGTTCTTTAAAAAATTGACGCACGTTACGTTCTTCTTTTGTTTTCGCAACAATCCTTTGAGAAAACAAAAGATCCAGTAATTATTCACTTATGATAGCTACATACGTGTCATATCGATAAATGAATCGTTAATTTTATTTCCAAATTCTTTCAGTTTATAAGTACCCGTCATTTGTGAGTCATGTCGAAGTTTTGCTTGAACTAAATACTTTCACGAATAAAACGCAACGTCCATTGAATTGTCCTAAATGTTAAAACGATTACCGATAATAATAATAATGTACATATTTGTGTACATGTAGGAATGTAACCACTCAGAATTTTAATTGAAATTCGGGTCAGTACTTGATTCTTAAAAAAGGTTTAGTCTACATAGGTAGTAAAAAATTGCCGTGTCGCATTATCTATTCTAGTAGATACAAATGTGTGTGTATGTTTACGTGTAATCACCTTTTATGCATACAATACTTATTTACACATTCACAGGCATGATGAGAATATCTCATCGTAAAAGATGCTCAATAAAATTTTTATGACAAAGGATACCCAACCTTGCAGACAGTTAATATAAAATTTTTCCATTCGATAATTACAAACAAATCTTATCTATTCGTTGTAATAATTACTTTTTAGAAAATCTTTACTAATTGGTCTCATAGACGTAACTAAGTGTGAGCCTGGATGGACATTGGCTAGTCCTGAGCCCAGAGGCGGATTAAATGTCGAGAGCGCTCTAGGCTAGCAACTCATAGACGCCCCTCTGGCGGTCATATATTTTGCAAAATACTTTTTTTTTATTAGGTACTTCCTTATTTCTTTTTTTTAGGTTTAAACATTTCCACGCGCGCCCTCTTTTAACCTTGCGCCCCTAGGCATATGCTTACTTTGCCTTATGGATAATCCGCCTGAGCCAAAATATTGATGGTTATCGATAGTTGTCGAGAGCAACTGATAACTATCGATAATCATGTAGGTACATCATTTTTAAGTCATAATAGACAGATTTGGTCAACTAGAACTGATCTGAAATCTGACTGACTAAACATTGAATTCCACATGATACCCATGACGCTTTGAGTTTTGTAAAAATGAAAATTTGAAACACATTATAAAGATCTTTGCCTATGGCACCCATCCCAAAGGGTCCATTCTAATTATGGATTATCTCTTTATGAAGTTAGTGTTAATTACTTTATCCAAATCTAGAACTTTTGCGATTTTTTCTCGATAAACGCGATTACTATATTACGTGCCTCATCATCATAGGGTCGATCGTCAGTCCTAAGATTGGTTGGACACGCACCTCCACTTTTTCCTATCCTGAGCTAATCTTCGCATTTCCCTAAAATTAGAACATCCCACATCCTTAACTATTTGTGAACAATAATCTAATCTAGGCCTACCTCTACTTCTATTGACTCCTGTTTCTGCCTCTAATATATTTCTATGTCGCCTATTTCTTATTGACTTCCATAGAGTCCTCTGTTCACTTATTCTTTCTAATACCNACCGTTTCAGCCTCTAATATATCTTTGACTAGACCTTCAAACCTGTCCTACTAACCTATCTCGCCTATTTTTTATTGACTTCCATAGAGTCCTCTGTTCTCCTACTCTATCTAATATCTCTTCATTTTTAACCTTCTCTTTCCACGGTATCCTCATCATTCGCCTGTAACACCACATTTCGAACGCTTCTAACTTTTTCTTTTTAATCTTTTTTGAATTTCTAAACTAATCGTTCGCGTGGATATAAGTGACTTCTACTACATTATTTGCCCAAAAAATTTTACTTTTTAGCCGAAAGGAGATGAAAAATCGAATACGCACCAAGGAAGGAAATAAACTTGCATTCTGAGTTATTCATTACTTTTCCTTCCTATATTACACGTAATAAGGCATTTTCAGTTACGTGGTATCATTTAGTTGTGATTTTACATACATTGTCATTGTAACAGGGCATTTTATGTTAAATGGACCTTAAAGCAAAACCTACAACGATGTGGACCACCCTTGTCCGATATACATGTGTAAAGAAAAAAGCTGGTTACATCTCAATCCGTAAAACTCAACCAGCTTTTACACTTAAATTTTACCGAACTGTTCTCATACAAACCTTGTTCAGGTCGTATGCTCTCGACATCAGACCACGCATTCATTCAAAATAACAATAAGCATTCTGATTTTTTCCAAACAAAGGATCGTGAGTGCCAACCAACTGCCAAAGTGCAATTAAAAAAATGCACTTAAATAAAATAACGAATTAATTTAAAAACATCTTCAAATTAGCACTATATTTATAGTACTGCCCAATATTTGAACAAAACGAAAATACAAGCTGTTATTGGATTTGTCTCCTTCTGTACAACAATATAATATTCCTTTTTTAAGTGGCTTCAAAGAAAAGAGTATACAGTGGTTATCTTCGTTAAAGAATGCGCTGTCCGGCACCTCCACCATAATTTTTTTTATTCGATGCGCAAGGCGCTAGCAAGATTTTGAGATATCGTTAAACAATTTCCACTGTGTATATCAAACTGTTACCGATAACGGCGCGTCTTTTTAGTAGCAAGTGGCAATTAAAAAAGAAATTATATCTGATGCTGTCCTGTCCAGCACAACAGGTAAGGTTTTTCAAAGGTTTTCCAATGGACGCTGTATGTAGGTAACCTTTGAAGAATCTAGCGAAACATTAGGAAGCATTTCCAATCGACGACGGCTTTTAGATCCAAATCAAGACAGCATCAGTATCAGTTCACCTTCTGGTCACGAAAGCCTTTACCAGTGTGTTAACTTACAACTACTCGCAACATTCTTTTCTGAATTTTAAGTCAAAGTTCGCTCGCCGCGAGAAAGCACCGTCCCGTCCCCTTGGCTAAGTTTCACAGAGGAGATTTTAACCTATCTGACGATTAGAACGAAAGTAGAAAAAGGAGACAGTGGTAAAATTTTAATTAAAAGACACCCCTAATTACCACAAAAAAAGGTAAAAAGTGGTAATTAGGGGTGAGTCTTCCTTTTAATTTTTAATTATCTGACGATTCTCCATCCGGACGACCTATTGAAACAATATGTGGTATTTATAAAAACAAGCTTTACCTTTTACTTCTAAAAACTGAAGCAATTCCTTCAAGGTATACGCATAAAAAAAAAGCAAAGGAAAAGGTTTTGCTTCGATGGTTTGGTTTAAATTAAAAGGTTTTACATAATTTGTATTTATAAAAAGAAGCATCTGCTAAAAACTGAAGAATATGCTTCTAAAAGAAGGAATCTAAGTTCACAACGACTTTTCTCGCTGTTTTCAATTTTTTCAGTAGCTGTCCCAGGTATCACACAGCTTGTGACGTAAAAATGTATGTATTTGTAGGACTATTTTTTTGTTAAAACCTATCTAAAAAGACTTGTATAAGTAATCTTTAGTTGTGTTGTGCTTGTTATGGCTGATATGGCGCATTTACATACAAGAAAATACTACAAACCAACACGTAACACCACGAGAATCGGATTTTAAAACGTTATTTAGATATGAGGAGGAGAATGTTGTGTGGTCTAGTAAGAGGCATATTAGAGGCAAAAACAGGAGTTAAAGAGGAATAGAGGTAGACCTAGATTAGATATTGTTCTCAAATAGTTAAGGATGTGGGATGTTCTAGATTTAGGGAAATACGAAGATTAGGTCAGGATAGGAAGGAGTGGAGGTGCGTATCCAACCAGTCTTAGTTAGAACTGATGACGTTATGATGATGATGATGATGATGATTAGGCTTCGGATAATTGTGCATTAAAAAAGTACAAAATATGCATTTAAATATGCTTTCAAATGTCGTTTTTTAGATTGAAATAATATTTTTGCTGTTACAGTTTATTACAATACCTATGATATAACAAGTTTTCAAATATAAATTTACGGCGATTATCAGATAAAATATTTTTAATTTCTGAAAAACATCTTTCCACGTCACAGGAAACTATAGGAGCAAATGATAAATCAACTACGTCCGTAATATTCAAATTATTGGGAGCAACAGCATCAGTTTCTTCCTCTTGTAAAACCTTGCAAATGTTTTTTAAATTTTGATATCCCGTATTTTTTTGGAATACTGACGACAGTTTATTAGCAAAACTGTTATTTTTTAATTTATTTAATTTATCAAAAACATTTT
The DNA here is from genome assembly GCF_000699045.2 of Agrilus planipennis. Taxonomy (NCBI): domain Eukaryota; kingdom Metazoa; phylum Arthropoda; class Insecta; order Coleoptera; family Buprestidae; genus Agrilus; species Agrilus planipennis. The sequence continues at coordinate 50,568 of NW_020439095.1, forward strand.
CGACAATCTGGTTACTATTTTCTAAACAGTTTAGTTTCCAATTTCAAAATAGCGTCAGAAATACAACTAAAATTTAATTTAATGAAAATTAAATATTCGGGCAATCTTCTCCCTCTTAATGCATTTTGTGCTTCCTCAACGCACTGCGATTCCTTAGGATCGAAACCGTTAATAATACGGGCAATAAGTTCAAAATGTTGAGCGTAATAGGTTGCAGCTTCAATCCAGGTGCCCCATCTTGTAACAATTAGGGATGGCGGAAGTAGAATCTCACTACCGGCAATTTCTTTGAACTTAAAAACACTTTCTTGGTCGACGATATTAAGAAATTCACATTTGTGTAAACGGAACGCAACCCGTAAGGGTCTGAGTAAGTATTTGACCTTGGTAAACGTATAAATTATCTTTGCAAACAAGTTTTAACTACGAAATATGCAGATAAAACTTAAAATGACCAAAATATGCACTTTAACCAAATAATGGGTTAAATATGCATTAGAATATGCAGTAATGCAAATGCATAATAATCCGAACCCTAATGATGATCAATGTACATAGGGGTATTTTGGATAATCATGTACCATCTTCAAACCTGCACTTGGTACTATGCCTTGGTTCGTTATCTTGTTCGTGTAATTCTTTAAATCCAATCAGTAACAAAAAAGGGCAGACTTGCAATAAGTCTATTTTGCTTTTCATCACATACACGTATAAAAGTACATGTTCTACAATGTATGAATGCATTTAATAAACAGAACACAGTAAGATTTCCTTAACAAGATATAACAGGTTCCGATTATTACGAAATAGTTCAGCAGTGACCAATACATGAAGGTATTTGGGTCACAACTGTGCAATGCCCCTTCTGATATGTATGCATGTCTGCAAAACAAGGTCAACGATCTATAAGGACGGGATGCAAACGAGCAAGTCAAACAGCTATTGTTTGGATGTAAAACTAGCACACAATTATTTAATAATAAATAACATTAAATTAAAAAATGCCGCGAGACTATTTGCCAAACATTTGTTATCTGGTCGTGGCAAATCTGTGTGTACCCACATTTAACTGCATTCTGTAAATTAAATTATCAAAGATGTGACATATAAATAATTGTTACTATGTATTTAAATATTATTAAAAATCGATTGTTTACTGTAGATATAAAACGGAGGATAGCGCAGGGTAGAGTCGCCTTTAACAAAAAGAAGTCACTTCTATACTCGCGAACGGTTAATTTAGAAATTCGCAAAATATTCTTAAAGGAATATGATTAGAGCGTGTCGTTGTACGGGTGCGAAGCACGAACTTGGAAGCGTTCGAAATGTGCTGTTACAGAGGAATTAATAGGATACTGCTGATAGAAAAGGTTAGAAACGAAGAAGTATTAGAAAGAATAAGAGAACAGGGAATAGGCGAAATAGGTTGGTAGAACACCTTCTTAGTCATAAAGGGTTAGTCAGAAAAATATCGGAAGCAGAAACAGTAGTTAATAAGGGCAGAAGTAGGCCTAGACTAAATTACTGTTCACAAATAGTTAAGAAGGTTGGATATTATAGTTTTAGGGAAATGCGAAGTGGAAGTGCGTGTCCAACCAGTCCTAGGACTGACGACCTTATGATCATGATGATGATGATTTTTTACACTAATAAGGCCCTTATACTTATAGAAAAAGATTGGCTAATTTAATTTAAATTATTAAGAAAGCAATATTCTATAATATCTATAGAAAACTGCGTGAGTTATGTTTATGACATAACATAATAAGCTATTAATATTTTAGTGTTTTTGAATGTTAGGTCAAGTTTCAGTGATTTTTAACAATAACTCTGCAGTTCCAAACGTGCAAAAGCGTTAACCAACGAAATAATAAACACTAGAGTTATTAGGTACTGAAAACGATTGCAAAACAGTTAGAAAGTGTTTTCCTTTAATTTTATTTCCTAAAAAATATTTCAAAAATTACGAACTCGTCACCAAAGAATCTACACATGTTTGTTTTATTAGCAGCGCAAGTTTTCCATATAGATTCAGTTAAAAATGCACGTGGTGGAAATAAAGTTAATACACTTAGGAAATAATCACAATAATCTGGAAATTAAAATGAACAGAACAATAGAGCATATATGTACCGAAGTAAAAAGTTGTAGAAAAGCATGAATCAAAGATCAACTAAAGAACATCATCATCAACACTCATAAAACTAATTTTCCTTTCTCTCGGGAACAGTATTGTTTTTCTGGATAAAAGATACCCTATATCCTTTTCTGTACCCCTAATAATGTTTGTACAAAATTTTATGATGATAGATCGTGTAATTAAGGCGTAAAAGGGTAACAAATAAACTCACATTCGCACATTTATAATATTAGTTAGGATTAAGATAGGGAATGCCCTACGTACTATTTTCCCTTAGTGCTTAATTTAAATACTATTAAAACAAATATTTCTAAGAAGACACTGTTATAAATTATCCACCAGCAGATTAATATTAATCTTGTGATCTCTGCTGTTATATCATTAGGGAAAGTAACTGCCAAATTATTTAATCGCCACAAAGTTTCCGGGTCTAAGGAGACGGGAACAGGAATTTTTTACTTTCGAAGTAGAAATTATGTCCGAAATGGGAACATTACCATTCATTGATACCATTTATTAACAGAAACCGCAGTCCATCATCGATAAGTCTTCCAGAGATTAAGTTTTCTTGGTGGATTTGTATTATACCGTTCTGTACGCATAAGCATGTACTTAGTATACATTTTTATACGTTTAAGTCTTAAAATCGACGGCATATTCGTCATGGTGATTAAAATTCCAATGGGATCGTTGAATAACATAATTACTGTCGTGTAGTGGTAGTCGCTTGCCGAATTCATAGAAGTAAATTGCTTATATTACACGTACTGGCTACCACACTTACCATTATCTGACATTATCATGCAGTCTCGACACGAATGTAAATTGTAGTACATACATATCATCGTGACTTGTAGGCTATAGTAAAACTTATTATTGCTATAATCTTAACCAACGCCCCTTTTAGGAATGGCTAAAAATACATGTACAATTGTACCTAAACTATGAGCCATCTAAAGTGGCGGCTGATGTAATGAAACTTCCGGAAGGTTTTATAAACTTATTTTTTGTCGAATGGCTAACATCTGCAGAAATGAGGAGGAAGGCCCGAATTTTATTTAGTGACAGTGTTAAGGGGCAAGAACCCTTATTGAATTTATCTTTGCAGCTGAAATTCCACAAAAAACAGTTAATTTGAGTTTGATACCTCCACGCTTTCCTAAGGAACCCTTATTGAATTTATCTTTGCAGCTGAAATTCCACAAAAAGCAGTTAGTTAATTAGAGTTTAATACCTACACGCTTTCCTAAGAAAAACGGCTTTGACAGACAGACAGGCAGTGATCCTGTCAGGGTTCCTTTTTATATAGTCCCGTTCATATATCAGCTAACTCGCGAAAATTTTAATTCACATTGGACTTCCCGTACCATAACATAGAATAAATATATTATGGGAGACTTCGTAACAAATGAAAACGGCGTACCTAAAAGCTACATAAAAGTAGATAGATAGATGGAAACTTTTATTAAAACATTATTAGAAATTCGAATTGTTAAAAATGTATGTTTGGGGCGCAGTGCTGTACGGGTGCGAAACATGAAAGGCGGGCGCGGCGGAAAATAAAAGGTTACAAGCGTTCGAAATGTGGTGTTACAGGCGAATAATGAGGATACCGTGGATAGAGAAAGTTAGAAATGAAGAGGTATTAGAAAGAGTATGAGAACAGAGGACTCTTTGGAAGTCAATAAAAAATAGACGAGATAGGTTGGTAGGACACCTTCTTAGGCATGAAGGTCTAGTCAGAGACATGTTAGAAGCAGAAACAGGAGTTAAGGGGTAGACCTTCCTTAAATTATTGTTTCGCAAATAGTTAATGATGTGGGATGTTCTAGTTTTAGGGAAATGCGAAGATTACCTCAGGATAGGAAAGAGTTTACATTTACTGTATATACACAAGAATTTTACAAACATTAGACATTTTTATCCTTCTACTTGTATGATATGTTCCTCTTCCACATGATTCCCTCAAACTTTTTAAACCATCATTTCCTTCTATATGAATTTTCCATTTTTTTTGTCCTATTTCCTGTTATTCCACATTTCTTAAAAGCATATTCCAGCGTCTCTGGAACCAATTAATTTACTCAACCTGTACATTTTCTTCTCTATTCTTCAGTTCCTTGTAGTCATATTCCCATTTCCCAGTTTGAATCTTACTGTTAAAACTAATTGATTGTTTCTCATTGCTCTTTCGTCTTTCAATTCATATTTTCATGTATTCCTCTTTGTTACTCATTGATGTCTTTAGTTAAACTTTCCCGTTTATTCCATACACTTCTGTTTTTTCCCGATTTCCATCCGTAATGCTGGATTTCCCATTCTCTTTCTATTAAAATAAACAAAAGTATAATATATCTGCAATTAATTAAACTAAAAAGAGACCCACCCAAATTACCACTATAAACTGATTATTACAGACACGTGTTTCGCCAATTCTTAATGTGGACATTATCAACACGAGACACGTGTCCTCAACAATCAATATACATACATATAGTGGTAAATTGAATGAGTCTCTTTTTAGTTGATTTAATAATTTACCACAGTTTCCAATTTCTACATTATCTGTAATTATTATTATTCAGTACAAATCCAAAAATATATCATCATTCGCGTGTAACACCACATTTCGAACGCTTCTAACTTTTTTTTTTTAATCTTTTTTGAATTTCTAAACTAATTGTTCACGTGGATATAAGTGACTTCTACTATATTATTTGCCCAAAAAATTTTACTTTTTAGTCGAAAGGAGATGAAAAGTAGAATACGCACCAGATAAGGAAATATGAACTTTTCGGAACTGAGTTCACTTCAGTCCCTGAGAAGGTAACCTTGTTACCTAAAAGTGCTTCGGAAAAGTCAAGTATCGTGTTTTGGCGTTGGGGTTTGAGCTATTTTGTTGTTCTACCAGAGAATTTTCAGTTACGTGGGATCATTTAGTTGTGATTTTACTTACATTGTCATTGTAGCAGGGCATTTTATGTTAAATGGACCTTAAAGCAAAACCTACAACGATGTGGACCACCCTTGTCCGATATACATGTGTAAAGAAAAAAGCTAGTTATATCTCAATCCGTAAAACTCAACCAGCTGTTACACTTAAATTTTACCGAACTGTTCTCATACAAACCTTGTTCAGGTCGTATGCTCTCGACATCAGACCACGCATTCATTCAAAATAACAATAAGCATTCTGATTTTTTCCAAACAAAGGATCGTGAGTGCCAACCAACTGCCAAAGTGCAATTAAAAAAATGCACTTAAATAAAATAACGAATTAATTTAAAAACATCTTCAAATTAGCACTATATTTATAGTACTGCCCAATATTTGAACAAAACGAAAATACAAGCTGTTATTGGATTTGTCTCCTTCTGTACAACAATATAATATTCCTTTTTTAAGTGGCTTCAAAGAAAAGAGTATACAGTGGTTATCTTCGTTAAAGAATGCGCTGTCCGGCACCTCCACCATAATTTTTTTTATTCGATGCGCAAGGCGCTAGCAAGATTTTGAGATATCGTTAAACAATTTCCACTGTGTATATCAAACTGTTACCGATAACGGCGCGTCTTTTTAGTAGCAAGTGGCAATTAAAAAAGAAATTATATCTGATGCTGTCCTGTCCAGCACAACAGGTAAGGTTTTTCAAAGGTTTTCCAATGGACGCTGTATGTAGGTAACCTTTGAAGAATCTAGCGAAACATTAGGAAGCATTTCCAATCGACGACGGCTTTTAGATCCGAATCAAGACAGCATCAGTATCAGTTCACCTTCTGGTCACGAAAGCCTTTACCNACGTGTAATTGGATTTATTTAATGTGGTGCTAGTTTAAGAACTTTTAAACAGATATTTGACCTATTTCGTAATCAGTTCAGGTTCCAATTGCAAATCAAAAATTCCACTATCCAAAGTGAATGATTTATTTTATCAACGCACAGTTTTTTTGCTGTATTTAATTGAAGAGGCATTTAAAACATTTAATTAATCAATTAAACTGATTGAAATGTATTTATACGTTCCGATATTTGTTCTTTCGCCTTACTTTAAATAAATATTGCATGAGAAATATATTTCTGTCGACATTATTCTTGTAACAAAATAAATTGTGTGCATTTACCAATATTTATTTTGTTTATCATTTGTTTACATTATAATTTGGAATTTTATAAAAAAATATATCACAGTTTTCAAGAATTTTGATGCACATGATCTATTACCCAATGATTAACGTACGTATTATTAATAAAATAAAGTTACGTATACTTACTTAACTGTGGGTGATTAAACATTTAGGTATAATCTATTTTTAAATTTTTATAAAATGTATGTACTTAGGTTTTGTGATCATCTCTTTTTAGGGTTTCGTCCGTCTGTCTGTCACCAGGCTATATCTAATGAACCGTAATACTTAGACAGTTGAAATTTTTACAAATGATGTATTTCTGTTGCCGCTTTAACAACAAATCATCATCATCATAAGGTCGTCAGTCCTAAGACTGGTTGGACACGCTCCTCCATTCTTTCCTATCCTGCGCTAATCTTCGCATTTCGCTAAAACTAGAGCAACACCGACATCCTTAAGTATTTGCAAACCGTAATCTAATCTAGGTCTACTGCTACCCCTCCTAACATCCGTTTCTGCCTCTAATATGTCTCTGACCAGACCTTAATGCCTGAGAAGGTGTCCTACCAACCTATCTCGCCTACTTTTTATTGACTTCCATAGAGTTCTCTGTTCTTCTAACCTCTATCCACGTTATTCTTATCATCCGCCTATAACACCACATTTCGAACGCTTCTAACCTTTTCTTTTCCGCCACGCCCACTGTCCATGTTTCGCACCCGTACAGCGCCGTGCTTCAATAACAACAATTACTAAAACAGAATAAAATAAATATTGAAGTGGGGCTCCCATACAACAGACATGATTTTTTTGTCGTTTTTACAGATAATGGCAAGGAACCGTTCGTGCGCGAGTCCGACTCGGCCGGTTTTTTTAATTTGAATGCCAAAGTTTCAAAAATTATTCCATGTAATGGCCCAAATAACCAAAATATTTGACAAAATCTTATAATGTTATATAGTAAGCATAAGCAATTCTTGTATAATAAGTGGATATCCGAAAATGGCTCTACGGATATTGACAAAATTGACGGGTTAGGATTTCTTAATCCAAAAATTTGATTGAACAAGGTCCAATTTTCTGAAAAACTAATTTCCACGCAATTATTATCGGAAATAATTATTTTTACAGCGTTTACTACTGACTTAAGTAAAACATATCGGGTATGCACCCCATATTGTATATATACCTAAGAATTTATTTTGGAATGACAAATTAAATACATATGTGTTTAGATAAGAAGACATCGACTCTTATCGTATATACCACATTGTAAAACATACAAATAAACGTATCTACCATTAAAATTTTAAATGCCGACGCTAATTCGTACAAAAACCCGACTCTGACATCTCTTTATTATTATCATATGTACACGCAGTTGGTTTTGCAAAGAGATTAACGTTTATTTTCCATAATTGCAGGCCACTTAAGTCTGCACCTCAGAGTAAGTCATTAATTCATAATCATTGCTTTGATTAAAAATGATGGATACTTAATTTGCTTATGGGATCAAGTTTAAAATAGTAGTTATCATTGTGTTAATTAATTTTAAAAATGCAAAAAATTCAAATTTTTATGACAACGCAAAAATTACAATTTTCGAATTTGCCAGTCATTTGGTAGTTTTGCCTGGAAAGTTTTCCGGGAGTTTTGAAAATTGGTAATTTTAAAAAATTTAAAAAGTAGGCCATATAAAATTTCTACAATGGTTTGCTAGAACTGCTTTTTTTAATGTGATGTTTTCGATACTAAGAGGACAAGAAGTCACACTAAAAAAATATGGTGGAGGTGCCGACCTTAAAGATGGCATATCTATCAGACATTCAAACTTTCGATTTTCAACTGTGTTATGTATTATATCAATTTTCTTATAATCTAAGCACAATCTATATTCTGCTATGGATACATAAGTACATATATCAATTATTTTTTTTGCCTATTCCGTCATTTTTGTAATCTGTTAATGCAATCAATTTACAATCAGACATAACGCAATAAGTAAGTACAAATTTTTCGTCAATTATCAGAAGTATGCTAAAAAGCGAGCGATCCCATATCTCGGTAAACTGCTGATAACGATTTGATAACGTGCTATCTAAAGTTGCTTACATTATGAATGTATTCTTCTATTTAATCTACTTACATTGCACAGCGTTCATTTTCCTAACAATGTTTCTTAAGGTTGTGTTTAATTATGTCAGTGTAAAGTGTACATATTCTGTACGTGTAATTGGATTTATTTAATGTGGTGCTAGTATTATTAGGGTGACGCAAAATCACTTTACATACAATATTGTGGAAATTATGCGCAGGAGTCCGTACGGTATGTTATTTTGTTATAAATAATACGTGTTAGAAAATAGTGATTACAATACTGTACTAATACGTTACAAATCGCAGGACGGCTCATACTTCTTGCTATTGAGAAAAATCTAGTACCTAGTCATTAAAAATGTAGTTTTTGATATGAAATGGAAAAAAAATTGTTCAAAACAAGTTCTGTACGTCTGTATGTACGTACTCCTAGCTTTTTTTATTAGAGTCGAGTGCAAGCCAAGTAAACGAAATTTTTATCACTATATAACCAGTGCCGTCTTTAGTGGGGGAGGGGGGAGCTATAGCCTTATAGATAAGAGACCCTGTTTTCATTAGACTAATTTTTGGTAAAGGTCTAGATGATGGCCCCCACCCCCTTTGGGAATCGAAAGCGAAGATCTTCCCTACCGCTGTACCATAAAAAGTTTGTGGTGGTCTCATCCCCATAAAAAGTTATGGAGGTTAGATGATGGCAGGGGGATCGAAAGAAGGTGATCACCTGAGTAAAACCCCATAAAAAATTTACGGCGGTCTCACCCCCATAAAACGTTATGGGGGTTGAAAGTTGATTACTTTTATTATTCATACACTATAATGCAAATAAAATTCAATAAAAGAATTATTTTCAAGCGGGTGGAGGTGGGGGATCGAAAGAGGGTGGTCACTTGAACAAAACCCGATAACCTAACCTAACCTAAAGATATTTAAATAATGTTNCTCAATATTTTTATGTATTTTTAATTAGTTTTACCTTTGAATATTGTTTAAGAATGACTATAAATATTTACATGCCTAGAAATGTATAAAGATTGGCATATTCATTAACTTTGAACACCCATAACTTTTTAGTGAGACCGCCACGAACTTTTTATGGTACAGTGGTGGGGGAGGCCTCCTCTTTCAATCCACCCACCCCCACCCCTTCGCGGGCGTGGGCCATCATCTAGACCTTTACCTAATTTTTTTTTTAATCTCAATACTCAATACAATTTTTTAGTAGCGGTTAATATTTTAATAATTATCAAGCATTAATGCAAAATCAATTCAATTTTATTCCACTACAGATTACCGTAAGTTAGTGAGAAAAAAAATTTTTGCTCTTGCCGGGAATCGAACTTGGGCCCCAGATCACCACTAAGCTACAGCAGCAACAACGATGAAACGTACTGGTTAGGTCCCAGAATCGTCGAAACCATCCTCGTAGTTTAATGGGACGTGTACTGGTGCGTAAAGCCGGGGACTCGGGTTCGATTCTCGACGAGGGTGTGACAACAGCAACAAATTTTGATTGTATAGTTTTATGAGATTCATAATCTCTAATCGAGTTTTGGTGGCTTTTGTTTGGAGTTTAACTTTCACCGTAAAAATCGCACGCGCACGACAATTATTATTTTTCATACCTGCCTGTATGACTCAATTTTGATAACATCGATTACTGCCTATCTGTAAATTTTATAAATATTCAATTATCTGTACCTTCTATCCTCATATTTTTTATAATATTCATTTATCAGTATCCTCTATGCACATATTTTTTATTTTGAAATTGATATATCTCTACTTATCTTGTATACGTACACTCCGAAAGTTACCTGCTGCTTATTTTTCAAAAGATTTGAAAGGGTTTTATGGACCAATAATTTAGTTTAACGAGTTCCAATATCGGATAATTTAAAAATAGTGAAGTTAAAAGATTTTTAGATCGAGATTCGATTTAAAGTTGTCCCATCGGAAAAGTTGTTTTTATGCAATTTTAATTCAAAAACTGCAATTTAAAAGTTCATGAAGTTGGGTGAACTTTGTGGTTATTCTTTTATTATCATGGTGTACCCACCAATTTAATGCATTACTTTCTAAAAAGTGCGTTTATTAATAACGTAAAATATAAAATAAACAAAGTTGGTATAGGGATCCTGACCAGTATCGTGTTACATTGTGATTTCGATCTTCGATCTTCTTCGTCTCATCAGCAGGTCGGACACCGTTTTATGAATTACTACAAATAGCGTAGTGAACGCCATCTACAAAATATTACTATATTTGGTGATGCTCGACGCGATATATGAGTCCATAAGGATATTGACTTGTCGAAGTGAATCCACGGCGTAGCTACCCCTACGTGGTAGACACATAACCAAACAGAACAACAATGTTCATTATGTCTTGCACTCACTTTATAGTGAGATTTTTCTCTCTGTGGAGCATTTTTGAATTCCACAAAATGTAGCAATAATTTGCAGATGGCGTTTATTACTCTATTTGTAGTAGGTAATTAATAAATACATATATACTACTAAAAGTATAACAGTTAAATTGTTATCTACCAATTTTGTCTCTCTAGGTTGATAGCTGTTAACCAGTATGAGATGTTTTAAATTGTTTAGTTTTATTTTTAATAACAGTTATATAGCCAAATTAGGTTTTACTGTGCTCGTTTAAAGGTCACTAACTGTATGAATGAAATAAAAAAACTCAGGAAATTCAAAAATTTTTGTAATTACAAAAAATATGCCTCAGAAAATTGTTTTTTATAATTCATACTGTCAAAGTTGCTCCATTAAATCGATATCTATTAACCAAAATTTTTTAAAGCCACTAAAGATTATAAATCTATTCCCTTGTCTCATGCTAAAATTATACACGTTTATCTTATTTTGGACCTACGGATTTTATTGGGGGGGGGGTTATGTTGATTACTGTCAGTAAAGTGTAATTTACTTAATGGCAATTAAGTAGTAGTACTTATTTGGATTTAAAAAACGATTTCATGTACATTTTCAATAAATTGTTTATAATTATGTAGGTACTAAAAAAGTATATCGATTATAAAATAATATCTGTAACTGGGGCATCTACAATAACGTAGGTAGAAAAACTACGTCGTGATAATTAATACGTTTATATACGTGTATGATTAAATAAAGTTGATCTGACATCACAAGAGAAAAACTTGATTAAATTACGAAATCGATTTTCTACTATGAAGGGGAACGAACCTCGCTCTAAAAATCAGCTTTATACAATACCCAATTATCCTAGTTAGAAATGTTAAATTATTGAAAACCATCCGACATTTCTGTATTTTATTAGGTGCCCACTATTGTTTCTCTTTTGTTTTATTTCATTACGAGGCCTCTACATGCACGTGTATAATAACAATAAAGAGCCTTACGTAATTATTGTTGTGATACAACACACTCTGGGTCTTTTATACTCGGAAAAATGGCTCAATGATCTCCACTTATTATTTAGCAATAGAACTGTTACAAATAATAATTGTTTTTATTTTTGAGAAACAAGATGTCTGCAATTAATAAAACATCGATGTGTCAAAACGAACGTGAAGAGTTGTTGAAACATTATGTGTTTGTTCTCACTAAAGATGCACCTGAAAACCCACGCGGTTAATGGTTCATGTCTTCGTTCTGGCTTGGCTGACTTTCTATTAAATACCACCCTTACGAACGTCCGAAACCACATTAAGTCCCGTTCAATAACTCGTTTAAACATTAAACCACTTCGTTGGCGGATTTTCAACGAGAGGGTTGAGTTGAAACAATTGAAACAAGCCTATTGGGATCCGTCAAATGGGCATACACCATCTGGTGGCAAAATTTATAACTCGAATGAGGGAAAAATTTACATAGGAACTGTGCACGCAAATTGTAAAATTGTTTATTAAAATAATAAAACACGTTAAAAAAGTAAAAATTTTTTTGATGATGGAGTCGACGAAGTTTTCTTCTAAAGTTAAATCAAATAAAAAGTTAATATGTTCAGTGAAAAGCTGCAATAGCACTTCAGACATAGATCTTCACTCTTCACCTACATTAACTACTTTCCAATAAAAACTAACCGTTTTATATATGTAAAAAATATATTCGGAAAATTAGAGAAAAAAGTAAACTAATAGAAGCTTGGATGAAAGCAGTAGGTATCAAAGAAGTGAATTCCGGAATAAAAATTTGTTCACGTCATTTTAATGCACATGATTATATTTCAGCAAGTATTTACCATCAGCCATAACCTTAATATTTAAAACTAGAATCATACTAAAATTATAAAGTGAGAAATTATTTATTCCTGTGTAATTGATTTAACACAATTCTAATGATACGATATAAGTATTTTGAGGTTAAGAACCTACCTGCTGCAATACAACAAAGTTGCAATAATGTGTTTGCAACGTTCTCTTAAATCGGCTTTGCACGTGCAAGTCATTGATATGATATTGCTTAAATCACCCAGAATCACCTCACCAATTATATAACGTGAATCACTTTTTAAATCCGAAGTTTGTAAAAAGTAGGCAGTAAACTTGACGGAATTTGAAGGCTAGCTTCCGGATTTGTTATTTCCGAATTTTATAATGTGATTGGCATTAAAAACACGCTCATCTTCAACGAAATTTCCTTTCCGAGACTTTGTGTCAGCCCAATCACATATTGTGTCAATACTTATCATTTTATCGTAATTTAAAAACTTGGAAATTGCACGGTACACTATAGGAACTACGATAAATTTTCCCTAATCGGCGCCATGTTTTTAGGCTCCTCCCATTTGACGGATTCGAATAATGTTCATAAACATTATAAGTCTGCTAGGTGACGAAGTTATACTTATAAGTTATCGTTATCAAAACCTGATATGCTAACAAGTGACAGAAATTGTTACAGTTCGGTCATAGTGATGTATTATTCTTCACAAGAAGAAGTAATCACGAAAACTACATCGAAATAACACATAATTTAGTATAGTAATCAGTAAATAATACTAATTTAGGTCAACAATCTATCCCAATACAATCCTAATTCCATTTTTTTCTAGGTAGGTTTTTTGTTATACTTATCAAGTTATTATTGTTGGTGTTTGTTTTTTTCTGGTAAAATTACCCTTCATTGCAGGGTACTCTGTGTCATTATCCGGTACTCGGCCGCACCCTAAAAAAAATACCGAATCTGCCGCGTACCGAATCCAAACCGAATATAGTTGGGACAATCAAAATTGGCAATGTCCTTAATAAATTATCAGTGAGAATGGACGTATCTTCTTTCTAGTTTCCACTTGAGACTGTAATCATTTGCTGTGTTTTGAACACGCCCTTGTTAAGTTAGGAAATGCTTCATGAGTAGTACAGGCAAATTAAAAAAAGAGATAACCGAATAATAGTAAGCGATGCAATGGTTAGAGATTGCCACGAAAGTCAATCAGGGTCGGCTTTATAACTGTCTGGTTGGAATTCCTGAGAATGTTGAACTTTGAACAAGTCCGACCCTGGCAACATGCTCAAATTCTGCTTGTCTGCATCTATTTCTGTTACACATTAATCAGTGTAATCTTATTCCTTTTTCTTTATTAGTGTTCGCTGCAATTCCTACCTGACATCTCTTTTCTATGTTTACTATTTTATTATCAAAGTAGGTGTTCAGTCAGCAACCGTTCTAGTCTAGTTAGTAAGTTGAAAGAAGAAAGTAACTACGACACTTTTATTGCGGACTATGCCAATTTTGAACGTTTCAACTATACCTGGCCTATTTCTAGTTCTCACTAGCCATTGAAGGTTCATCTCCTGCGCTGCAAAAATTCAAAACGTCCTGACCTGGAAATTATACGTATTTTGTGACTACAGTGGACCATCTAAGAAGAAAAGAATATTAAAACTTTTTGTGTTGCAAGCTGCAACATTTGATAGTAGCATATGTACATATTTTTGTGCTTCTGATAAACAAATTTTATGTAGACCGCATTGGAGATGCACTTTGATTTTTTATGTTTTATCAGGTGCCCTTTAATCCAAAACATCAAAGATTTAAAGCCGCATGAAACGGTTAGTTAATGAATTAATAAAATTATAAATAAATCCTTGTTTCTTAAGCATAAAACTGATATATCCTCGTTACTATCTGAAAATGTGTATGCATTATCATTTATTAATATTAGTATACATGGAAGTTTAAAAATAAAATTTGATAGAAATACATAGAATGTTGTAGACATTATATCACAAGGTTCTTGAAAATTATTGCTGGTGTTTATTAAATGCTGCAAAAAAACGACCATTTTCGCATAACTAGAACTAGGGTTGCCACCTTTTCAGGCTTTACATAAAGTATTTCTCGACTAAATGGTTCAAAAAAAAGTACTTTTTTGTTTTTAAAAACATATTTTTTGTCACTCCTAGCAGCCAGTAACAAATTGCTGTCGCTCTTAAATACATTAATAGCCTCTAAACATGGCAAACAAAGATTTAAGTAAACTAAAAGTTCATTTTTAATTAGTTTTAATGAAGCTTTATTCCTGTCGTCCCGCCACTTTGCGTTCATAACAGACAATACTCTTTCTGCAAAAGTGACACTACTTTGAACAGATTTGGGAAATCAGGTTGTTCCGTACTTAAAAACATTCTCAAAAATATTGTATTGTGCAATATTATTGATGTAAAAATACTCTGAATTTCGAATAATCGCTTATAAAATTACGATGTTTACTTAAGGCCTTAAATAAAGTATTTTTGTGTACTACTTTATGTGTCTTGTAAAATATAACGTACGCACAGTCGAAATAGTGTACAATACTTTATAATAAAGTACGGGTGGTAACCCTAACTAGAACCCAAAAAATAGCTCTGTCTTGTTTTCGTTTGGAGCACCCTGTGTAGTACCTATAAAGACGACAAAAAGTAAATTAAAATTGAGAGAAAAGGTCGCTTGCTTTTGTTTTACAATAGATATATTTATTGTAACATAAACCTATATTACACAAGCGAATAGAAATATTACATTAAAAATGAAGTTAAAATACATGGGACCTTTAATTATATAGACGCCATAACAATGTATTTCGTCGTAAGTGAAAGTGTTCATGTTTGGTTTTACTAGTATGACTAAAAATGAAATAAAAGTATTTTACAATTGTTATCAAGCCATTCGTGTTCACGTAACAATTACGTTTTAAACATTTTGATAAGAAACAGAAATAGAGTTATCGCATACTCTTGTTTTGAAGAGCAGCTGCAGTATCTTATAATAATTAGAAATAAGTTGTACAGCTACCGTTGTGTTTTTTCCAGTGGGCCCTGTACATTATGAGCCAAGAGGTCCTCCAAAAGTCCAAGTTCGAACCAGCATGAGCCAGCGAGATGAAGTGCAAAAATTTGAACAGGGCCGTATTAGGTTCCTGCAAGAAGAAAGGCTTCACATACAAAAGAAGACCTTCACAAAATGGATGAATTCTTTCCTCACAAAAGTAAGACTAATTTATAGATTTAGAAATCATGTGGAAAATAATCAATTTGAAAAGGCATTTCGTGAGATTTCGTAAGACTAATAAGGGCGTGACTTGCCTATGGCTTTATTTAATAGGAGTATTTATTATTGTGTAACATAAACTAATTATTGATATTCCCATTTTTATCATTTAAATTTATTTTTGAATAATTTATGCAATACGTATGTATTTTTGGTAAATACAGAACCTCCCAACTATTAGTGCAAGTTAAAATTAGATTCAAAAAGTGCGTTATTTTTTTATTTTAAATTTGAAGTAAGTAGTATAAATAATGTTTTGGTTGAGGTACTTCTTGTTAATGTTTGTGATAATTTTCAATGGATATTTAGTATTTAGCATTATACACCGCAATAAAAAAATGCCCACTATATACTTATATCGTAAAATAAAATTAACTGCTGCATGACTGTAGACGCTTAAAAAAAAAAGATAAAATTGTTAAGATTTATTTGCATATTTTTTCCATTTTATCGCTATAAATTAATCAAAATATTGCCGTTCCGTTTTAGACCTGTAATAAATTAATATGATTTTATTGCATATTAAAACACATTGACCAGTCGTTTAAATTTATGCTTCTAATAGTAAAGATACCTTGAATACACTGATTGTTATCGTTTTGTTAGAGCTAAGGAGTGATCCGCGAGGGAATTATCATTTCAGCAAATATTGTTTAATGTTCTACGTAAAATATATGTACACTTGTTTGTAATCTTTGAAGAACCAAACAAAGAAAAGTGCTCATACATTTAGTGTTCACTTATATGTATGCAGTATGTAGGTAAAAAAAGGTATCAGAAACAACACGAGTACTACTATCTCAGTTAATAATAAGCCAAGAAGTTTTACCCTTTTTTGCCAATGACTTTTGTTTTTTAAATAGATAGCACTTGATTTAGGACTTCCTACCTAAGAAAAAGTAGGGAAAGAGCGAATATAAAGATAGGAGACGAAAAATTAGAAGAAGTGGCTGATTTTAGATACCTATAGGAAGTCAGATAAGTGATGGTGGAAGGAGTAGTAGGGATTAAAGCAGATGATAGCGCAGGGTCGTGTCGCCTTTAATAAAAAGAAGTCACTTCTATGCTCGCGAACGGTTAATTTAGAAATTCGAAAAAAGTTGTTAAAGGTATATGTTTGGAGCACGGTATTGTACGGGTGCGAAACATGGACAGTGGGCGCGGCAGAAAAGAAAAGGTTAGAAGCGTTCGAAATGTGGTGTTATAGGCGGATGATGAGGATAAGGTTTGGAAATCAATAAAAAATAGGCGAGATAGGTTGGTAAGACACCTTCTCAGGCATGAAGGTCTAGTCAGAAACATATTAGAGGCAGAAACAGGAGTTAGGAGGGGTAGAGGTAGACCTAGATTAGATTACTGTTCGCAAATAGTTAAGGATGTGGGTTGATCTAGTTTTAGCGAAATGCGAAGATTAGCGCAGGGTAGGAGAGTGGAGGAGCGTGTTCAATCAGTCTTAGGACTGACGACCTTATGATGATGATGACCTAATGCAGCATTCTTATTCAAATTCAAGCGTAGAGAGCAATTTTTTACTTTTTTTTAGGCTCGCATGGAGGTAGAAGACCTCTTTGTCGATCTTGCCGATGGCAGGAAACTTTTAAAATTGCTAGAAATAATTTCTGGTGAAAAATTAGGAAAGCCGAATAATGGTAGAATGCGGGTCCATAAAATCGAAAACGTAAACAAAAGTTTATCGTTTCTCCACACGAAGGTCCGTCTAGAAAGTATCGGTGCTGAAGATATTGTAGACGGCAACCCTCGATTAATTTTAGGTTTAATTTGGACGATTATTTTAAGGTTCCAGATCCAAGAAATCGAAATTGATGTGGTAAGTGAAGCGACACCGTATTTTTCGTTTATTTTTTCTGTAACTTCATGGCCCCTTTTTAGGACGAAGAAAATGAAAGTTCGGAAAAGAAATCAGCCAAAGATGCGCTGTTGCTTTGGGCGCAGCGCAAAACTTCGGGTTACCCCAACGTCGAAATTACAGACTTTTCTGGTTCGTGGAGGAACGGTTTGGGCTTCAATGCCCTAATCCATTCTCATCGACCGGATTTGTTTGACTTCAATAGCTTAAATCCAAATAAACATATCGAAAATCTGAACCACGCCTTCGACGTGGCTAATAACGAACTTGGCATACCTCCACTTTTAGATGCAGAAGACATTGACAACAGCAGACCTGATGAAAAAAGTATAATGACTTACGTAGCTTCCTATTACCATACATTTGCCAGAATGAAAAACGAAGCCAAAAGTGGAAGGCGAATTGCAAAGGTAAATTTCAACCCCAAAATTATAAAATGTGATCGAAATAAATATGTAAGGTGATATTATAAATCAAAAATAATTGGTAAAACCACTTATTAGGGCATTGATAAAAATAACTCGTTGTGTTTAAAATCTGTTGAGCTTAGAATAATGAATAAAATAATTCGAAGTGGTCCGTATTCTGTCGAAACTGCCAGACGCAGATCGCGATTTCGATCTTTTTGGATCTCATCAGCGCGTCGCAGGCAGCTCCGACAGAACACAGCCCAACTTTTACCTGCTGTCTTAACAGTGCGTTTTAGAAAATACTACAAATGGCGCAGTAAACGCCATCTGTGGCACGATGCTACATTTTAGGATTACGTATGCTCCAACAAGGTTCACTTGTGTGGATATCTACTTGCTGAAACGAACCCCGCCGTAACTAACCTCAACGTGATAGACACGTTACCATAATCGAATAAAATAATTCGAAGTGGTCTGTATTTTGTCGAAACTGCCAAAGAGCTGCCTGCGACGCGCTGATGAGATCCAAAAAGATCGAAATCGCGATCCGCGTCTGGCAGTTTCGACAGAATACATACCACTTTGAATTATTTTATTCGATTATGGTAACGTGCCTATCACGTTGAGGTTAGCTGCGCCGGGATTCGTTCAGCAAGTAGATATCCATATATTTAAATGGACCTTGATGGAGCATACGTAATCCCAAAATGTAGCATCGTACTACAGATGGCGTTTTGCGCGCCATTTGTGGTATTTTCTTAGAATAATGACTTCGAATGGTTTGTTAAAAATTAGTACTTACCTTTAAAACTTGCAATTTTGAGGGTAAGTCATTGAAGAAATTGCTTTTTTTGACTACCGGGCCACAAGTTTCATATTATTTTTTAAACTCCAGATTGTAAGTCAAATGGCAGAGGCAGATAATATGAAACTAATCTACGACAAACTTACAACTGATCTACTCGAGTGGATTCAAGCTAAAGTCTTGGAATTAAGTGATAGAAATTTTCCTAATTCTTTAGAAGGAATTCAAAGTCTTCTTGTATCTTTTGGACACTACAGAACCCAAGAAAAACCTCCAAAGTATAAGGAAAGAAGCGAAATAGAAGCACTTTTCTTCCAAATCAACACCCAACTGAAAGAATTAAGACAACCTGCTTTCATTCCAATTGACGGAAAGATGGTCCAAGATATCGAAAGAGCATGGGAAGCTCTGGAAAGAGCAGAACATAGTAGAGAAGTAGCTTTGCGAAGTGAATTGAGGAGGCAGGAAAGACTGGAACAATTAAATTATAAGTTCGAAAGAAAGAGCATCCTAAGAGAGGGGTATCTTAAGGAAATGATCCAAGTGTTGTCGGATCCCAGATATGGATCAAATCTAACCCAAGTCGATGCTACAGTTAAGAAGCATGAAGCTATTTCCGCTGATATTTTGGCCAGGAAAGAACGGTTCCACGATTTAACAAACATGTGCGAAGAATTAGTGAGAGAAAACTACAAAAATGCTGAAAGAGTAAAAGCCCGTGAAAGTGAAACGTTAGAAAAATGGCGACATTTATTACATCTCCTTGAAAAACACAAAACCAATCTGAATAATATGGGCAACGTGATGAGCTTGCTTAGAGAAATCGATAGTGCCTTGACGACTATGGTCGAACTAAAGTCAGAATTGTCATCAAACGATACTGGAATCCATTTGCTGGCAGTCGAAGAATTGTTGCAAAAGCATGCACTTCAAGAACTCCAAGTCACTTCCGTGGGGGAGTCATGTAGAAGGGTGCGTCGATTAGGAGACATTTTGGCATCTCAGAATCCTAGAGAAGAAAAAGTGATCAACGAGAAAATTGATGAGATGGAAACAGCTTATCAAGAGCTACAAGAAAGTAGTGCAAAAAGAAAGGTTCTGTTGGAAGATGCAAGAAACTTCTTTCAGTTTTTACAAGATCAAGAAGACGAAGAGGCTTGGATTATCGAAAAGCAATTCTTATGCCAAACGGGGATCATTGCTAAAGACCTGAGAGGTGTTCTAAGTCTCTTACAGAAACACAAATTACTACAAGACGAAATTAAAATGAGGAAAACAAAATTCGATCGTCTTTGTACTATTGGAAAACAACTTATCACCGAAAAACATCCTCGTTCTGCCGAAATTCAGCAACGTTTCGACTCTACCAATAAAGAATGGAACAAATTGGAAAAACTGGTTGCCGAACGTGCCAAACAGCTTAACGATGCTGCCGAAGCTTATCAGTTTTACGCTGATGCAAACGAAGCTGACTCCTGGCTAAACGAAAAGATGTCCATTTTGGCGTCCACAGATTATGGGTCAGATGAACCAAGTGCACAAGCACTTCTCCAAAGGCACAAGGATCTCGAAGGCGAACTTAACGCCTATCATGGAGACGTACAAAGTTTGAACGCCCAGGCTGAAAAACTGATTGCGGCTGGGATTTCCAATCTGAATCTCGGTACCGAGACTGAAGTGAATGGACCTGTTGAAGAATGGACCCATGAAATTCGGTAAGAATGACACGAAAATTAATAAAAAGGTAATCATTAGGTTAATAAAGCTTTATTTTTTTATTAAAGATTGGTGCCTAAAGAAGTTTGGGAAGAAGAACCTGTGGAGAAGATCGAACACAAAACCCACGTTGAAGAACGCAAAGTGCCACAAGTGAAAGCCCTTTATCCTTACACCGGACATGGATTTTCTATGAACAAGGGCGAAGTTATGTTCCTCTTGAACAAAAGTAACCCAGATTGGTGGAGTGTTCGTAAAGCTGACGGTACGGATGGCTTTGCCCCCGCGAATTACGTCGTTGAAGTTGAATCTAGAATTATGCATATTCAGGTAAGTTTCAATGTAACTCTGTAAAAATTAATATTTTATTGAACTATTGTTCTATTTTATATTTAAGGTGAGAAAACCTGAAAAAGTAACGGTAATGCAAAAAGTAAAAAAGACCAAAATGATAAAACAGAAAATACCAGTGAAAATTGTTAAGCCTGTGAGTCACGATGCCAAAAGAATGAGCGACGATAACGGTAGCGTTCCAAAAAGACAGAAAAAAATTAACGAAACGTACGACAAATTACAAGAATTGGCCACCAAAAGACATGCACTTCTCGAGGACGCGATTCGACTCTACCAATTTTACCGAGAGTGTGACGATTTTGAAAAGTGGATGAAGGACAAGGAGAAACTACTTGCGAGTGACGATCCTTCTGAGAGCGTCGAACAGGCCAAACGCAAATTTGAGAAATTTTTAACAGACTTGTCAGCAAACCATAAGCGAATAGAAGTTTTAGATGCGGAAGTGCAAAACTTTGAGGACCAGAACCATTCACAAATAGACAAAGTTCGAGCAAGACAAAGACAAATACATTCCTCCTGGGATCGTCTCAACAAACTTAAGGCACTTAAGGAGCGTAGTTTAGAAGGTGCTAGTAGTGTCGAATTATTCCAGAGAACCTGTGACGAAGCCAAAGACTGGATGCTAGAAAAGATGACCCAGTTGGACACTGCAGAGCTAGGACCTGACTTGAAAACAGTACAAGCATTACAACGACGTCACCAAAACCTCGAAAGGGAATTGGCTCCTGTTGAAGAAAAAGTTAAGAGAGTTACTTTACTTGCAAGTTCCGTAAAGAAAGCGTATCCTCAAGAGCTTAAAAATGTGGCCACAAGAGAAGTTGAAATAAACGGTCTATGGAAAAAAGTCAAAGATAAAGCGATGGATAGAAGAAATAGACTTCAGAACGCAGTTGGCCATAAAATATTTGATAACAGTTCCAGAGCGTTACTTGGTTGGGTGGCTAATGTAAAAGATCAATTAAATGCAGATGCATCCGCAAGAGATGTACAAACCGCCGAAAACTTGCTAAAGAATCACAAAGACCTACACGAAGAAATAAAAGCACACGAAGACGAGTAAGACGTTGTTTTATTTTCAGTAATTTTGTTAAAGTTAATAATTTTTTCGTTTTGTTAAGATTTGCTGAAATTACCGATTTGGGAAATAAACTTCTGAAGGCAAATCCTGGAGCCACAGATGTAGCTGAAACCTTGGATCGTTTAGCAGCAGAACATGAAGCCATACAGAGAGGCTGGAACGAGAAAGAAAAATGGCTCCAGCAATGTCTTCAGCTTCAAATGTTTAACAAAGAAGCTGACAATATTGATGCTGTCACTTCAAGTCATTTGGCTTATTTGGAATTCAACAATCTTGGAGTGAGTAAAATTTTGTGCTCTTTAGTTTGATAAGTCATAACTTGATTATTCTGCTTTTTTCTTCAGGAATCTCTGGATGAAGTGGAAGCTATTCTAAAACAACATAGAGCCTTTGCAAATACGCTTAACGCACAGGACGAGCGTCTCAAAGCCCTTTCTGATAAAGCTGACGTCCTCATTGCTGAAAACCATTATGGAGCCCAAAAGTAACTATTAAGGCATTAACATATTGTTGATTTTGAATAAAAAAAATTATAATATTTTCAGTATCGACGATAGACGCCAACAAGTACTGGAGCGTCGACAGAATGTGAAAGATCTGTGCCAAGCAAGAACCTACGCGCTAGAGGCTTCCAAAAACTTCCAAGAATTCCGTGCAGAAGTAAACGACTTAAGAGCTTGGCTAAACGAAAAGCTAAAAACTGCTTCAGACGAAAGTTACCGAGACCTTAGTAATCTTGAACGGAAACTCCAAAAGCACGAAGCTTTCGAACGAGAACTAAGAGCGAACGAAGGTCAACTTAGAACCGTTAACAAACTGGGTCAAGCTCTTATAGCTCAAGATAGTTATCAAAAAGACGAAGTTGCAAAAACCTTGCACAGCCTAAACGAAGAGTGGAAGCAATTGGTAGGAATCTCCTTAGAAAAAGGAAGGAGACTTAAACAAGCCATCACAGAATATGACTATAACGTTTCCATCGAAGATGTCTACATGAGATTAGAGGTCATAGAAACTACCATCAGTCACGCCCCAGTTGGAGACGATCTAAGATCATGTAAAGATCTGTTGAAAAAACACGAAACTATTGAAGCTGAATTGAGCTTGTGTAAAGCAAGAATCGAAGAACTGCTTCTTCAGAGTGACGAAATGGCACAAGAAGGACACTTCAACGCCCACAAAGTAAACAAAAAGGCTTTAGAAGCGAAAGCTAAGCTCGCAGATTTGGACGAACCTGTAAAAAGACGTCGAGAAGAACTAGAAGAATCTTTGAAATTCTACAAGTTCGCATTTGAGGTGGACTCAGAGTTACAATGGATAAAAGAACATTTTCCTGCTCTTGGTTCGGATAGTCTCGGACAGAATTTGCATCAAACTCAAACATTATATAAAAAACATAACAAACTTGAAGCAGAAATTTTAGGACATGAGCCCATTATCACGAAAACAGTAGAAAATGGGCAAGCCCTTGTTGACGAAGACCATCCTAGGAAGAAAAACGTATGTATTTACATTTACTACGTTTTATATTTATTTATATCCACAATAATATGACCCAAAAATATTAGTTTGTATGAATTTGTTTTCTTATCTTCTACAGTTTTCTGCGGAAACAATTTTTAAAATGTGGTAAGGTAATTGAGTGGCATAATATTGACTTTATTGTTATTTTTGTTAAACAGCATGAGTCGTGTATACCTTAAGGTGTTATTCTGACAAACACTATAATTATTGTGCTTTTTTCTGATGTAATGTATTAAAATGTTTTTTTTTTTAATTTTCTTCAACAACTATGTCAAGTTTGCAATTGAACTTAATGTTATCTCAATTGTGGCTGTAAACTTTATTTCCATTTTCTTTTTTGTAATAGTTTTAAGTATCTAACACATTGCTTTCGTTCAAAACTGCAACCATAACCATCTTCAATAATCTTTGGTTACAGTTGATCAAATTTGTTAAATTAAATTATTTTATTTCCTGTATATCTTGCAGTTGTCGTTTTAATTTAAATTATTATATTCAATGTCATTAATATATATCATGAATTTTAGGTTGAAAACTTATGTAAACAATTGTTACAATATTGGGAAGATCTTAACAATAACGTAAAATTACGATCAGCCAAACTGGAAGAAGCTCTGAAGGCACAACAATTTTTCTTCGATGCAAATGAAGTAGNGGTTATGTAACGTTTTTTTTTTTTTTTGGTTTGTGAACACAAACAAAACCCACAAATTTATTTAATGGATAAAAACGGAACTTAATTTCGTCGTCAACTAGTAAAAAAAATAAGGTCGTTAGACCTATTAACCTACTTATAACCCACCGAACGGAGCTTTTATTAATGCGAAACTAATTTAGGGGAAAGTCCACCGCCATTACCAGCCAGCGAACCGCCTAATAATCACACAAGTCGAAGGTACACATTAGAAAACAGTGGAGACATTCATGGTTAGTCAAAAGAAATTTCAATTGCATGTGCTTTACTACTTTTTTCTTGTCTTTGCCTAACATCACTTTATAATACATTACTTTTTTCCTGAATTATTCTACACATAGGTACTTCAACCATTTGTTAGACTGACGCAGATTTGTCTACAGAACTTAAAAAATAGTAAATACATTAATTTTTTTTTACACCATAGGTACATTTTCAAGAGTTCGTACAGAATAATCGTATAAAATGAAATTTATAGCTAATGTCTTCTAAAAGAAACCGTATAAAAATTCATTTGTAGGGATATTACTGTTTGGCTTTTCGGTAAAATTAATAAATTAATATTTTTCTTAGAATTTTGTCTGATGATTATTATCAAAACTGGATCAAAAAGAAAAGTTATTTTGTATTTGTTATAATCCTTATTAATGAAAAACACTTGCACACAATAAAAACACTTAGAGTACACACTCGATGGCGTAAACATAGCATCACGCATAATGTGAACAACATATTATGTGACCACCGTATACCGTGAACATTCATTAACGTGAAGAAATTGATAACATGAACAGTAATTGTTGTTTTTTTTCTGTTCACACTATCGAGTGTCTACTGTATTTCTTTATTTGCTGGGATACCGCCTTTTTAATTTATTTTTCTCTGTGAATGCTTTTTATCTCATTTAATAACACATCATTTTTATACGTTTGTTGTTTATACACTTTCGGTGCATGTAAAGGTACTTGTGGGTATTTTTTCAGCGAAGAAATATGAATAACTATACTATAGGTATAGTGAATTCCCTAACGTATTAATAGTTAGATGTGTTTTATATTAAGTACGTCGTTATAAGTATTCAAAAAAGAATAGTGCATTAAAGTTCATTTTTAATTATTAAAAAAGGTACCCATTTCATCTAAGCTAGTTTTACTCATGTATACTAAAACCCAGTTATAACAAATCAAATATTTAAAATTAAAAAACAAAATGTTGTTATGAATTTAGAGAAAGATGGGATAAATTGTGGCAGCAAATTCACAATCGTGAAAGACGACTTTTG
Source organism: Agrilus planipennis (assembly GCF_000699045.2). Lineage (NCBI taxonomy): Eukaryota > Metazoa > Arthropoda > Insecta > Coleoptera > Buprestidae > Agrilus > Agrilus planipennis. Next base: position 76,188 of record NW_020439095.1, read on the forward strand.
GCAGCCGGTGAAATTCACCGTTTCCACAGAGATGTAGCAGAATCTCTATCCAGGATTCACGAAAAGAGTGCAGCATTGGGTACCGAACTTGGGAGAGATCTAAACTCAGCCCTTGCTCTTCTTCGAAGACAGGAGGCTTTTGATAATGAATTGGTAGCTCTTGAGGCTCAACTCCAAGTTCTTATTGACGACGGAGTGCGTTTACAAAACGCTTATCCAAGAAACAAGGAGCAAATACAACAGAAACAAGAATTAGTCATAACAGCATGGCAAGGTGTGTACAACAGTTAATTTTACCATTTTAATGTTTCATATACATATATCTAATTTCTGAACATAGGCCTCAAAGAAAGGGCGGACATGCGCAGAGATAAACTTCAAGCTAGCGTTGATCTTCAAAAATTCTTGGCCCAAGCACGAGATTTAACGAGTTGGGCATCCGGTTTACGAATCGCCATGAATGCAGAAGAGAGTGTCCGTACTCTGGCGCAAGCGCAAGCACTGAAAGCAGAACATGACGCTTTAAAAAGTGAAATCGAAGCAAGAGAAGAAAGTTTTCAAGCTGTTGCCGACATGACTACAGCAATGGCACAAACAGGGCACGATGCAGCTAACGAGGCAGTTGAAAGATGCACAGCTTTGCTGCAAGAGCACGACAAACTCCATGCGGCATGGCAAACAAAAAAGACACGCTTAGATCAAGTGATAGATTATTTATTCTTCCTTAGAGATGCTAAACAGATAGAAAATATTTGTAATACACAAGAAGCAGCATTAAGTAAGTAGTTAATATTTTAAGAAGCTAAGTAGCACTGTGATCTGTTTAATATTCTTAGGTGGCACTGATCTTGGAGAAACTGTGGATGAAGTAAGCAACCAGCTTAAGAAACATGACGCTTTCGAGAAACTTTTCAACACTCAAGAAGAAAGAGTAGATCAATTACTGAAATCTGCAGACAAACTAATAGCCCAAAAGCACTTTGAAACTCCTCAAATCTCAAGTAAAGTAGCTGATGTTCAGCAAAAACGGCAACGAGTTCGACAACTTTGCATGCAGAAACGCCATCAACTAGAAGACGCCCTTCTCTACGCTCAGTTCTTAAGAGACGTTGGAGACGCTCAAGCCTGGATTCACGAGAAGCAAAAGAAACTGCAATCCGAAATTAAAGTTGGAGAAGTCAATAGTTTGGACGATAAAATGAAAAAATTACAAAAATACCAAGCGTTTCAAGCAGAAGTCGCAGCTAACGAAGGCAACATAAAAGAGATAAAATACAAAGGTGAAACATTAGTACAAAAACGTCATAAGGCTACTCCAGATATTAAACGACAACTGGTAGATCTTGATCAAACGTGGAATCAGCTTATTCACGAAGTTGAACTGAGGGGAAAAGGTTTAGAAGAGGCTCATGATATTCTAGAGTTTAATAACCAACTCGATAAAATGGAAGCCTGGATTCGGGACAAAGAAGTCATGGTTCAAGCAGGGGATATTGGTGTAGATTATGAGCATTGTCAATCACTACAGCGCAAATTAGACGATGTAGACAGTGACATGAGAGTAGACGATACCACAATAAAAAGTATCAATGGTCTCGCCAATAAACTACTTAATCAAGGTCACCAGGGTGTACAACAAAGAAGAAATAACTTCATTAAAAAATGGCAAAATCTACAAGGTGCTCTTGGCCAATACAGAGAACGTTTACACGGGGCTTCAGAAGTTCATCTCTTTAATCGTGACATTGCTGATACTTCAGAAAGAATTAAAGAAAAAATATTGTCTATGGAAAAGAATGATCCTGGAAGAAGTTTGACTACAGTAGAAACGGCGCAACGCAAACAAGAGCAGCTGGAAAGAGAATTAACAGCTGTGGAAAATAAACTTAAAGATCACGACAAAGAGGCTTATAAACTTAGTCAAAAATATCCTGAAAATGCAGAACACATACAAGAGAAACTCGAAGAGTTACTCCAACAGTGGAACAATTTATTAAACGTAAAAGACAAGAAACGCCAAGATCTCGACAAAGCCCATACAAAACAAAAGTTTCTCGCTGAAATTAATGATTTGGATCTTTGGGTTATGGAAATTATCAAACGTATGGAAAACCAAAATAAACCCAACAGTGTAGCAGAGGCTGAAGCATTACTAGAGCTTCATAAAGAAAGAAAAGCAGAAATTGACGGAAGACAAGAAACCTTCGAGGCTCTGACTGAATTTGGCTTGAGTTTGGCTAAAAGCAACGATCACGAAGTAAACCAAGCAGTAGAAAAACTGAAGGAATTAGACGAACTCCTTTTAGACGCTTGGAAGAAACACCTTCAAGATTTAACTCATGCATATCAGCTCCAAGAATTCAAGGAACAGGCAGATCAATTAGACAGTTGGTTAGGTTCTAAAGAAGCTTTCTTGAACAACGACGATGTGGGAGAAACGCCAAGGGCAACCGATGCTTTAATAAGAAAACATCAAGACTTTGAAAAGTTATTAAATCAACAACTCAATAGAATTGACGATTTGGAAAAAGTTGGAGAAGAAATTTTAGCCGACGTTAATTATAATAACCAAGAAGTGAAAACACGATTGGATTCTGTTTTGGCCAGAAAGAGTCGTCTTATTGATGCAACAGAAGCCCGCGGTCAAAAATTGGAGGATTCTAGAGCCTTACATCAATTCAGAAGAAACATACATGACGTCGAAAACTGGTTAACACAAAAAATTCAAATTGCTAGTGACGAATCTTACAGAGATCCAAGCAACATGCAAAGTAAAATTCAAAAACACGCCGCGTTTGATGCTGAAATTTTGGCCAACCGTAACCGTATTCAAGCGGTATTAACCGAAGGAATAAACTTAATTAAAGAGAAACATTTTGCAAGTGAAGAAATCCGTATAAGAATCGACGATTTGGAAAACGATTGGAAACATCTCCAAGAAATATCGCATCTAAAAAGGGAACGACTTAATGATGCCTACCAAGCTCTTCTGTTTGACCGCGCGTTAGACGAATTTTTGGCATGGTTAGATGAAGTTGAAGCTCAATTGAAGTCTACAGATACAGGAAAAGACTTGGCAACGGTGAACAACCTTCTAAAGAAACACTCAGTTTTGGAAAACAATGTTCAACAACATTCAGAAAACTGCGAGGCAATAAATGAAGCAGCTGAACATTTTGTCAAAAACGGTCATTTTATGGCGAATGAGCTACAGGAAAGAGCTCAAGATGCAATCACCAGGTATCATCAACTCCAAGAACCTATGCAAGAAAGGAGGGATCATTTGGAGGCTTCATATATGTTACACCAATATATCAGAGATGTGGATGACGAACTACAATGGTTAGTAGACAGAGAACTTCTAGCTTCGTCTAAAGATTTAGGCAACAGTTTAACGACTGTTCAACATCTTCAGAAAAAGCATTTGGCTCTAGAAGCTGAACTATTATCTCGTGAACCTATAATAAATACATTGATAGCCAGAGCAGGACAGCTAACTAGATCGGGTCATAATGCTGCTCCTATAATCAATCAAAAAGCTAAAGAACTGAAAACCAAACTCGTCCAAATCAAAGATCTTTCCAGTATTAGAAAGCTGAGATTACAAGATGCCCTTGAAGCACAAACAGTTAGTAACACTATTTTTTATTTTTCCTTAAATAATATTACAATTTTTAGTATTACACCGAAGCAGCTGAGGCTGAAACTTGGTTGAGGGACAAAAGGCCTTTATTGGCCTCCAAGGAAATTGGAAAGGACGAAGATTCAACCCAATCACTTCAGAGGAAATTGGAAGGGCTTAGTTGCGAAGTTGAAGCATTTGAGAAAAATGTCGAGCGACTGGAAATTATCGCAAAGAAGTTGATCGATAGAAAACATTTTGACAGTCCAAATGTATCAGCAAAACAAGTAAGTTTATTTTTATAGTATAAAAATATTTTTAATATACCATGTGTTAATTTTTCTTTAGAAACAAATAGAATCACGATTTGATGAATTAAAAACTTTACTTAACGAACGAGAACAGAGACTTGTCGAAGCTTTAGAATACTTCAACTTCATTCGAGAGTGTAACGAATTACAAGAATGGATGACCGAACAACAAGTGAAGGCCGCATCTGAAGATTATGGTACGGACGTAGAACACGTTGAGCTTCTTATTAACGCTTTCGAAACGTTCCTCTCGAGTCTCAATAACAGCGAACAAAGAGTACATAACTGCGTCGATGGTGGTAAAAAACTAATCATGGTCAATAACGAACACAGTGATAAAATAGAAATGAAGGTAGCTGAAATACAAGATCAATGGGACGATCTTATAGAGCTTGCCCAGGCACGACATGACGCACTCCTCGGAGCGAAACAAGTGCATTTATTCGATAGGACTGCTGACGAAACAATAGCATGGATTATAGAAAAAGATGCAACTCTGGCTTTGGAAACCTATGAACAGGTAGAGAATATTTTCTCTTATTGTTAGATTCCTGTAATATATATAAAATGATATATATGTACATTGTAGGATTTAGAAAGCATCCAAGCTTTGATAAGAAAACATCAAGCCTTCGAAACGGAGTTAGCCGCGGTGAAAGAACAGGTCGAGGCAGTTTGTAAAGAAGCTAAAAAGTTAAGTGAACTATTTCCTGATGCTGAGGAGCACATCGAAGTAAAAAAAGAAGACACATTATCTTCTTGGGAAGAATTGCAAATCAAAGCAGAACAAAGACGAAATAATCTTCAAGAAGCAGAACAATTACAAACTTATTTCGATGAACACAGAGATTTAATGTAAAAATATCTAAACACTAATTGTTTTTTTTTTTTTTCAAAACTATTTCAATTACTTTTTAGGGCTTGGATAAATGAAATGCTGGCGAAAATCACTGCCCCAGATCTGCCTCACGATGTTACGGGTTCCGAACACCTAATAGAACGTCATAAAGAATTAAAAGCGGAAATTGACGCTCGCGAGGACTCATTTGAAAACTTCTTCAAAGTTGGTCGAAGATTAATTGCCGAAAATCACTTCTTATCTCAAGAAATTCAGGATCGTATCAATATTCTCAATCATCGCTGGAACCTTCTCCACAGAACGTGGCAACAAAGAAACGTAATCTACGAACAGCATCTTGATGTCCAGTTGTTCAAACGTGAAGCAAACAATTTAGAGAACTGGCTGCAGGTACGCGAAGGAAATCTCAAGGATGGAGTTTACGGAGAGAGCATTCCTCAAGTGGAAGAACTATTGAGGAAGCACGACGACTTTGAAAAGACCATTGAAGCTCAAGAAGATAAGTTCGCCGCTTTACAAAGACGAACACTGGTTGAAGAAGCTTTTGCCCGGCAGAAAGAAGAAGAAGCCAGAGCCCGACAAGCCGAGAAAGAACGATTGGAGCATGAGCGTATAGCCCAGCGGAAGCGTCTCGAAATGCAGAGGATAACGGAACAGCGACGTCTAGAACAACAAGATCGCAAGGAAAGGCCAAAAGAAATTCATGAAGAAAAGATGAATGGAGCTCCTTATGCCCAAGACAACGAAAAGAGCAATTCTACGTCCGCGTCATCTTTAACCAAATCAAACTCAGTGGCTCACATGTTTGGTGACAGAGTTCGAAAAGCGTCAGATGCTAACGTTAAAAGGGCAGAAAGCATGAAGGTTTCTTCCATTGCAAAACCAGTTAAGAAAACGCCTTCCTTCAACACGAAAAGAAGAGCGGGATCTTTCAGGAGCAAAGCAAGCGGTAAGAGAATTATTGTTTGTATAAAATTGACAAGTATTTTATGTATTAAATAATAATTTATTATGCAGAGGTAGAATTGCCTCCTGTAGAGATACAAGCTTTTCTGGAACGAAAACAAGTATTGAGCGCAGGTGGAAAACGAGCTCAAAACAGAGCATGGAAAAACTATTACACCGTCCTTTGCGGGCAACTTCTGTGTTTCTTTAAAAATCGAGACGATTTCGCGGCCAGCAAAGCGATTTCGTCACCCGTAGGAATTCACAACGCCATCTGTACCGTTGCCGATGACTATGTTAAAAGAAAACACACGTTTAGACTGGTGACACCTGAAGGGTCCGAATTTTTATTCGCCTGCAACAACGAGGCCGACATGCTCGAATGGGTGGGAAAGATCAGATTCAGGGCCAAGTTACCTCCAAGCCAACAGCTAATTAATTTTGAAGTACAAAAGGTAACTTTTCTGTTTATTTAACTTTTTTTGTATATTTGTCTAAATTTNGCATTAAGTAAGTAGTTAATATTTTAAGAAGCTAAGTAGCACTGTGATCTGTTTAATATTCTTAGGTGGCACTGATCTTGGAGAAACTGTGGATGAAGTAAGCAACCAGCTTAAGAAACATGACGCTTTCGAGAAACTTTCGTTCAAAACTGCAACCATAACCACTTTGGTTACAGTTGATCAAATTTGTTAAATAGTCCATTATTATTTGTACTGTCTTTCCAATTTTATTTCCTGTATATCTTGCAGTTGTCGTTTTAATTTAAATGATTATATTCAATGTCATTAATATATATCATGAATTTTAGGTTGAAAACTTATGTAAACAATTGTTACAATATTGGGAAGATCTTAACAATAACGTAAAATTACGATCAGCCAAACTGGAAGAAGCTCTGAAGGCACAACAATTTTTCTTCGATGCAAATGAAGTAGAATCATGGCTCAATGAAAAAAGTGAAGTTTTATCGAGTAGGGATTACGGAAGAGATCGTGATGCTGCCACAAAATTGCTTACAAAACACAAGGTAAATTAAATAAAAAGGAATAAAAATTTCGTGATAACGTTGACTTAAATTTTTCAGGCTTTGGAGCTGGAGTTGGAAACTTACAACGGAATAATTACGGAAATGGGTAGAGGAACTCAAGCTCTAATCCATTCTGGCCACCCAGAATCGAAAGCTATAGCTGAAAGGCAAGCTACTTTAGAGCACATGATCCGTTCTCTTCAACGTAGGGCTGCTGTAAGACAACATAGACTTATGGAGTCCTTGTTCAGACACGAATATTTCTTAGAATCAGAAGATCTAGATAGATGGATAGCTGAACAACTTCAGCATGCAGCATCTGAAGATTACGGACAAGATTATGAACATCTGTTGGTAAGTTAACAACGTATTTATTAACTTATGACTGGTTTTTTAAATACAATTTTATTTAGCTTTTACAAACAAAATTTGACGATTTTAAACATAGAGTGGAGGCAGGAACTGAGCGATTTAATCAATGCGAAGATCTCGCCCAGAAACTTATCAATAACGACAGTCCTTACAGCAAAGATATCGAGAGGAAGCAAAAACAAATCGAGTAAGTGTCTTTCATATACATACATAATTATAGTATAATTAGTGATTAATCAATGTACATACATACATACATATATATTTAGTATTATCACTCTTTTAACTGTCCTAAACATAGAAACTGCTTAATAGGTGTAGTGTGGTTGTTACATAATGTACAGCTTTTTAAAAATTAAGTTTTGTTTTGCTGTTTGGATTATTTATTAATTTCTTATTTTCAAGTCTTTTGTGTAGGGTTTCTTGTTCTTTTTTAATTGTTGTTTTTAATCATATACATACATAATTATAGTATAATTAGTGATTAATCAATGTACATACATACATACATATATATTTAGTATTATCACTCTTTTAACTGTTCTAAACATAGAAACTGCTTAATAGGTGTAGTGTGGTTGTTACATAATGTACAGCTTCTTAAAAATTAAGTTTTGTTTTGCTATTTGGATTATTTATTAATTTCTTATTTTCAAGTCTTTTGTGTAGGGTTTCTTGTTCTTTTTTAATTGTTGTTTTTAATCTACTAAACGCTTGGTTTCCACATTTTATTTTACTAACAGTAACGAGGCTGAGATATCCGAAGTTTCCACAGAAGTAGCCAATCATCATGAACAGTTAACGTAAGTAGCACATTGTAAGAAAGTATTTTTATTTGGAATTCAAC
>NW_020439095.1:89431-112962 GCF_000699045.2 Agrilus planipennis
TTAGCCGCGGTGAAAGAACAGGTCGAGGCAGTTTGTAAAGAAGCTAAAAAGTTAAGTGAACTATTTCCTGATGCTGAGGAGCACATCGAAGTAAAAAAAGAAGACACATTATCTTCTTGGGAAGAATTGCAAATCAAAGCAGAACAAAGACGAAATAATCTTCAAGAAGCAGAACAATTACAAACTTATTTCGATGAACACAGAGATTTAATGTAAAAATTTTTAAACACTAATTCTTTTTTTTTTTAAACTATTTCAATTACTTTTTAGGGCTTGGATAAATGAAATGCTGGCGAAAATCACTGCCCCAGATCTGCCTCACGATGTTACGGGTTCCGAACACCTAATAGAACGTCATAAAGAATTAAAAGCGGAAATTGACGCTCGCGAGGACTCATTTGAAAACTTCTTCAAAGTTGGTCGAAGATTAATTGCCGAAAATCACTTCTTATCTCAAGAAATTCAGGATCGTATCAATATTCTCAATCATCGCTGGAACCTTCTCCACAGAACGTGGCAACAAAGAAACGTAATCTACGAACAGCATCTTGATGTCCAGTTGTTCAAACGTGAAGCAAACAATTTAGAGAACTGGCTGCAGGTACGCGAAGGAAATCTCAAGGATGGAGTTTACGGAGAGAGCATTCCTCAAGTGGAAGAACTATTGAGGAAGCACGACGACTTTGAAAAGACCATTGAAGCTCAAGAAGATAAGTTCGCCGCTTTACAAAGACGAACACTGGTTGAAGAAGCTTTTGCCCGGCAGAAAGAAGAAGAAGCCAGAGCCCGACAAGCCGAGAAAGAACGATTGGAGCATGAGCGTATAGCCCAGCGGAAGCGTCTCGAAATGCAGAGGATAACGGAACAGCGACGTCTAGAACAACAAGATCGCAAGGAAAGGCCAAAAGAAATTCATGAAGAAAAGATGAATGGAGCTCCTTATGCCCAAGACAACGAAAAGAGCAATTCTACGTCCGCGTCATCTTTAACCAAATCAAACTCAGTGGCTCACATGTTTGGTGACAGAGTTCGAAAAGCGTCAGATGCTAACGTTAAAAGGGCAGAAAGCATGAAGGTTTCTTCCATTGCAAAACCAGTTAAGAAAACGCCTTCCTTCAACACGAAAAGAAGAGCGGGATCTTTCAGGAGCAAAGCAAGCGGTAAGAGAATTATTGTTTGTATAAAATTGACAAGTATTTTATGTATTAAATAATAATTTATTATGCAGAGGTAGAATTGCCTCCTGTAGAGATACAAGCTTTTCTGGAACGAAAACAAGTATTGAGCGCAGGTGGAAAACGAGCTCAAAACAGAGCATGGAAAAACTATTACACCGTCCTTTGCGGGCAACTTCTGTGTTTCTTTAAAAATCGAGACGATTTCGCGGCCAGCAAAGCGATTTCGTCACCCGTAGGAATTCACAACGCCATCTGTACCGTTGCCGATGACTATGTTAAAAGAAAACACACGTTTAGACTGGTGACACCTGAAGGGTCCGAATTTTTATTCGCCTGCAACAACGAGGCCGACATGCTCGAATGGGTGGGAAAGATCAGATTCAGGGCCAAGTTACCTCCAAGCCAACAGCTAATTAATTTTGAAGTACAAAAGGTAACTTTTCTGTTTATTTAACTTTTTTTGTATATTTGTCTAAATTTATTTTTGATGTACATATTTTGAAATACTTATAGTAGATATTAATAGTAATAGTGGTACATAGTAGGTAGTTACAAAAAATATAATTAAAAAAAAATTCAATATTTAACTATTTCAATTCAAAGTATTTCAAACTCGATAAAAAATAATTATCTGTATTAACTACGTGGTTTTTGCTAGAAAGGGGTAAGCACATATATTTGAGTTCTTTTTGTAATAATATGTTTACTGGAAATAATATATATGATGAGTCGAACTAATAGATTTTCTGTTTAATTTAGTTTAAACTTTTCTAAATGAAGATGTTTTATAACAGGAAATACACGAAATAGATGCAAGTTCAACATCAAGTAGAACATCCAGTCCGGATATATCGGAAGCTGTGGTCTTAAGACACGACCCTCAGTTCCAAAATCAAAATGGCAATTCAACTGGCTGGAGGCATACCCTCTCAGGTAATCATTACACAGATATATAGATATTTTTGTATGTTTGTGTTTTTGTTGATCATTCATACTACTTTATTTTGTTACGTTTTGTTTGTTATTGTTTTGTGTTGTTTTTTTTTTTTTTGGTTTGTGAACACAAACAAAACCCACAAATTTATTTAATGGATAAAAACGGAACTTAATTTCGTCGTCAACTAGTAAAAAAAATAAGGTCGTTAGACCTATTAACCTACTTATAACCCACCGAACGGAGCTTTTATTAATGCGAAACTAATTTAGGGGAAAGTCCACCGCCATTACCAGCCAGCGAACCGCCTAATAATCACACAAGTCGAAGGTACACATTAGAAAACAGTGGAGACATTCATGGTTAGTCAAAAGAAATTTCAATTGCATGTGCTTTACTACTTTTTTCTTGTCTTTGCCTAACATCACTTTATAATACATTACTTTTTTCCTGAATTATTCTACACATAGGTACTTCAACCATTTGTTAGACTGACGCAGATTTGTCTACAGAACTTAAAAAATAGTAAATACATTAATTTTTTTTTACACCATAGGTACATTTTCAAGAGTTCGTACAGAATAATCGTATAAAATGAAATTTATAGCTAATGTCTTCTAAAAGAAACCGTATAAAAATTCATTTGTAGGGATATTACTGTTTGGCTTTTCGGTAAAATTAATAAATTAATATTTTTCTTAGAATTTTGTCTGATGATTATTATCAAAACTGGATCAAAAAGAAAAGTTATTTTGTATTTGTTATAATCCTTATTAATGAAAAACACTTGCACACAATAAAAACACTTAGAGTACACACTCGATGGCGTAAACATAGCATCACGCATAATGTGAACAACATATTATGTGACCACCGTATACCGTGAACATTCATTAACGTGAAGAAATTGATAACATGAACAGTAATTGTTGTTTTTTTTCTGTTCACACTATCGAGTGTCTACTGTATTTCTTTATTTGCTGGGATACCGCCTTTTTAATTTATTTTTCTCTGTGAATGCTTTTTATCTCATTTAATAACACATCATTTTTATACGTTTGTTGTTTATACACTTTCGGTGCATGTAAAGGTACTTGTGGGTATTTTTTCAGCGAAGAAATATGAATAACTATACTATAGGTATAGTGAATTCCCTAACGTATTAATAGTTAGATCACAAAGCGTTCTGTCAACTGCCACATATACATTGGGGATCTTCAAAATAAATGTATCATGAAGTATAACTGGAGATTTTAAGAAAGCAGTCGATTTATCTTTAACAAATGCATTTGTTTTTTTTTTTTTTTAATAATTGTAGGATATGGTGGTTCCGATTCAGGTAATTCTCGTTCGGACTGGCAAAGTTCGACAATGTCTAGACCTAGTAGTATTCAGCCAAATGATCATAAAAGATCCTCTTCTCGGATAATGGACTTGTTTCGAAAAAAGCGGCACCCATCTTCGCAGATGTAACGAAAGCATGAAGGTTTCTTCCATTGCAAAACCAGTTAAGAAAACGCCTTCCTTCAACACGAAAAGAAGAGCGGGATCTTTCAGGAGCAAAGCAAGCGGTAAGAGAATTATTGTTTGTATAAAATTGACAAGTATTTTATGTATTAAATAATAATTTATTATGCAGAGGTAGAATTGCCTCCTGTAGAGATACAAGCTTTTCTGGAACGAAAACAAGTATTGAGCGCAGGTGGAAAACGAGCTCAAAACAGAGCATGGAAAAACTATTACACCGTCCTTTGCGGGCAACTTCTGTGTTTCTTTAAAAATCGAGACGATTTCGCGGCCAGCAAAGCGATTTCGTCACCCGTAGGAATTCACAACGCCATCTGTACCGTTGCCGATGACTATGTTAAAAGAAAACACACGTTTAGACTGGTGACACCTGAAGGGTCCGAATTTTTATTCGCCTGCAACAACGAGGCCGACATGCTCGAATGGGTGGGAAAGATCAGATTCAGGGCCAAGTTACCTCCAAGCCAACAGCTAATTAATTTTGAAGTACAAAAGGTAACTTTTCTGTTTATTTAACTTTTTTTGTATATTTGTCTAAATTTATTTTTGATGTACATATTTTGAAATACTTATAGTAGATATTAATAGTAATAGTGGTACATAGTAGGTAGTTACAAAAAATATAATTAAAAAAAAATTCAATATTTAACTATTTCAATTCAAAGTATTTCAAACTCGATAAAAAATAATTATCTGTATTAACTACGTGGTTTTTGCTAGAAAGGGGTAAGCACATATATTTGAGTTCTTTATGTAATAATATGTTTACTGGAAATAATATATATGATGAGTCGAACTAATAGATTTTCTGTTTTATTNGGATATAGACATACAATTGTATAAAGAGAAAACTTGATGAATGAAATCAGACACCAGCAATAATAGAAAAAATGAATTTTGAAAATAATCACTTAAATTTACACATATTTTTTAATATAATTGAATTGCTTTAAATCAATCAATCAATCATATTTTTTCTAAGTCGATTAACTAAGTGTACTCATAATGTTTTTAAAGTAAATGAAGACCACTAACAGTAATTTGTATAACAACTATAAAACCTACAGTTGCAAAAGAAAATTACCCATGCTTACCTCTACAACGTTTATTATTATTTTTATCCGACATAATGAATTTTAAAAAGATATGTAGGTATAAAAGTTACTATATCGATCGCCCTATGTATAACTTTTTTGCTACCTTTTCTGAAAACGTTTTTATTATGCTCTTATATAAGAACTGCTTTCTCCTTGTACATATATTTCAAGTCACCCAGTATATTTACTTAAAATCTATCAAGATCAAGGAAGCTGCTTAAAGCATTAATGAAATAGATAAAACAATTACTACGCATTTCAAAGTTTTGATAGAAGTACTTGTATGTGTATAGTTATAATTTATTAAGTGCATGTAACTTAACCGATGTAATGTGCGTTAAAGACGACCATTTAAAATTACCGCATTATTTTTGGCTCTATTTTGTTGTTAACGTTGGTACTAAACAGTGTTGACAACATTTTTAACGTTCACCATTTTGTTTGATCTTCTTGGCAGCCTTTTCAACCATTTCAACAAAACAAGTTGTAGTTCTGTCAAAATAGGACGTAGGAAGTGATTTTTACAAAGATTTTGAATTGGTGGCAAGAATTTTTTATTTAAAAAGACTTTGTTTTATAGAATTATTATTCAAAGCAAAATGTTAACCAAACCAATTTTACAAAGGGCAGTTAAACAAGGTAAGCGAAAGAATTTTTTTAAAGATTAGTAAAACTCAACTATTTTATCCTGTTTATTTGCCGTTTTATTAGTAATTACATATTTTACAATAATATAACTGCAATTGTTAACGTTTTTACAAAATGTCATTCGTCGTTTCGGTTATGTAACCTACATTAACCTCCATTACTTGTATATTATGAATTATCGATAACTAATTTTATACCAATGTTCAAGTATTTTGATGATATTGTTGAAGTCTAAAAATACGTTAATTTTTATTTGTATGTAAGTATTCTTAATATCTTACTGTTTTAGTTGGACAACGGTTTAAATCCTACAAACCCGTGCCCATCAAGAACACTTACAATGATTTACCACAACCTTGTGGTTCATGGGAAACCAATTACAAAGCACAACAAAGGAAATATAACTTATATTTATTGACCGGAATTGGGTGGACTATGTTTAGCATACTTATGTTAAAAACTAATATTTTCTTCAATTATTCACCACCTGATTGTCCATCAGGCAAAATCGACTACTCCAAAAAGTAATGAAGCCTTTAATAATAGTCCTTATGTAGATGTCAAACGTAAATCAGGGCTAATTGTCTATAGTAAGTAACCTGTTATATATTACATTAAATAAAGTATTTGATAAACTACTTTAAATTTGAGTAGCTTTCAAGAATCTAATGAGTTCTAGCATTTTGTCTTTGCACAGTGAAATTAAACTGTGTAGTATTAATGTGGTGGTAGTAGATAAGTGTGATATGTGGGTATTTTGTCTAGCAATGTGTAGATAAAATAAATGTAGATGAATAAATACGCCAGGACTTGGTTTATTAGGGATTTCCCATGTCTGCACTCCTTTCTCTAAACATTGTTAACAGAAACTGTACAGCACATAAACTACAAAAGTTTTTCATGTCAAAAAAAGCTTATAGAAAAGATTTTTGTTCTTCCCCATTTCATTCTGGTTATACCGGTATGATAGTTTTTGAAATGGATGAATTTTTTTCTGGAGACTGTTAAACTTGCTTACTATAAGCAAGCAGAATTTTTATTTGAAATAACAATTACTGATACAAATGGATAGAGTGTGACTCTAATTATGCAATTTGGGTTAATTTTGTGAAACAAATATAGATTTCACTGAAAACAAAAATATTTATATAGATTCTTAAGATGTGCCATCTTCAATTGAATTAAAAATAACAAATCTTTTTAAAGCTAAATTACCCCCTTTTAAAATGCATTCCCCCAAAGAAAAAAGAGGTGTTGCATTTCCATAAAGATGAAAATAAACTAAAAATATTTATTTTGTAAGAGTACAAATAATGCAAAAAGTTTAGTAACAATATTTAAAAATTACCTTATATATTTTTTAATTAGGGCATTCTACTAATAAGGAGCAATGATTACTACACATTTTTCAACTGAGATACGACTTAGGAATTTAAATTATATATATTTGATAAATTTTACAGTGCCAAAATTACTACAGTTCGTTTTAATAGCAAGATNTCATGTTGATGTTGTCTGGCACGTGTCTGTAACACGCGACATCGTGTCGTGTTCGTGAACGATTGTTAGTTGTCGGTTTCGGATTTTTTCGTTTGGCGGTAGACGCGTAATCGGAATGGAATTCTCGAGTAAAACAATTTGGCTCACACTCGCTGGTGTTATCCTATTTAACTACTATTTACTACACGATTACGATAGACGAACGCGAGTGAGCACCACCACCACCGCAACAAATTGTAGCTTGTCTATGTATTGCATCGAACACATATATATATATATATACACATTTAGTGAGTTAATAATGCTTGAAGTTAAATATTTGATTAATAATTGATTATTTCATATTTTAGCTGGAATTTGTTTATCTTATTAGTTGAATAACTAATATTGTCCCAATTATATGTAGACTGACTTAACTGACTAGCATTAGTTAAAAAATACATATAAAATATAGGGTAAAGTACAATTGAGTTGTACCCCATTTTGTATAAGTTTATCAAAACTTATTGTACCTTACAAACGAACTTTTAATTCTTCCATTCGATTTTTGATCCTTCTTTTCATTTCCTTGTACCTGTTAATAGAATTAGTTTCTTAAATTTTTTCTTTCCACGTTTCTAAGAGTAAAATTTACCTGTCCTGGATTTTCATTATTTCTTTTTCCTCCTGCGAATAATACTGATTTAAAATGGCTCGTAATTCTGGAACCGAGAGATTCAAGAACTGTGCAACCTCATTACTAACTTCTGGAGTATTTTGACTGTCCATTAAAAATAAACGAGCGACGTCTTCATGTGGCCCAAGTAAAACCCTTACTAATAAAGGGGATTCGTCTTCTTTCAGGCGCCTTTGTTCTAAAAAAATAATAAGTAGTAGTTCATGACAAAAAGCGATAGGTCCTATTTTTTACGATTTACCTCCGTTATCTCGAACAATGAATAAAGCAAAATTGGTTGGATCACTCTCTACTTTGTATTTTTCCAGCAAAAGATTGATAACTTCGTGGGTACTAACAAGAGAAGTCACCCAAACGCTCATTTGACTTCCGTGCGGTGGTGTAAAAAAGCTTGTTTCCCTATTATAAAAATGACCATTTATTGAGCATCTTCTCTTTATCTTAGACCTGGAAAGCCTTCGACCAGGCCTACGTTTTATTGCAGTAGAACCTGTTTTCGGTGGACGCCTCATAACAGCCTCTTCATCTGTGGGATTAGTATCTGTTACAGTAGAATCCTCAATACTTAAATCTTCCTTTTCTTTACGGTTCCTTTCTAAACAGTCAGGTCCTGACATGGATCTATTCAGATGTCCATTTGATCCAAACCACGACGGGTCTGATGCATCTGAACTTTCCACATTCCCATTAATTTTAATTGGACTTGAATCGCTTGTTAAATCTCCATCCAAGCAAGAAGATTGAGAAGAAGGCAAAGGCTCAGGCATGGTTTGATATAATTTTTGTGATTCATCTAGTTTTCTTTCCACTTGTAACAGATCATCTAATTCATCCCATTCCACAGATTTGGTATCCACTTTAGAAGGTAATGTCAGGCTTTTTGGTGATATGTCTTTAGATACTGAAGCAGTTAAATTTAATTCAGAATTGCTGCTACTTGTGTCCATATTGATGTCATCTATCCCCGTATCAGAAGTCATACTATCAGTCATGTTGTCACCTGATGTCAATAAGCTCGAATCTTTAGAAAGTGAATCGAGAGATATGTCATTACATGTTGTTTCATCTCCTGAATCAAATTCAGATCCACTGTTAGCACGACAAGAGTTTCTCTTCCGAATAGTTACAACAGTGCGTTGATCATCATCCTCTTTTAAGTGTATAACACCATGTACACCCCAATGGATACGCAAAGATCCTTCCAAAATTAATCTATTGTTAACTTCTCGACTGCGGATTTCTCCACTCTTTCCATCAAAAAAGTTATTGTAAATCTGAAATCTTACTTTACAACGACTTAGTTCCAAAGCGAATTTTTCTGGTTTACCTTCAATTTATTTTCTATTTGCGATCGAGGAATAGAAGGTCCATTTCCTGATTTGGGTGAAGTCTTTTGTTGCCCAAAACTTTTATGGGATTCAACTCTTGTTCCATGTCCAAATAATTGTGGCCCAAACAATGCACCATAACAAGGCACATGACAATACGGAACTCCTTTATGTTCCGCATGTTGCCCTGGATTCAGCCTTTTTCCGCACTCTTCACAACGCAAACACTCCGGATGCCAATCGTAACCTAATGACTGTTTCCTTTCAGCTAAAATTAAGAATATTATTCTAAATATACACCGGAAAAGCGAGAGCTAGTGGTTTTATGAGGAAAAAATTACCAAAATACACAGGTTTTCCGCACTTATGGCATTTCCACATAATTTTTGTTGTTGTGTATGCCTTTCGTGAATTGTAGATTTTAACACATTTTGAATTATTTCAAGTTTTGAAATCACTTGCAGATCATAATTATGTTAAAT
Source organism: Agrilus planipennis (assembly GCF_000699045.2). Taxonomy (NCBI): domain Eukaryota; kingdom Metazoa; phylum Arthropoda; class Insecta; order Coleoptera; family Buprestidae; genus Agrilus; species Agrilus planipennis. The sequence goes on from NW_020439095.1 coordinate 98,802, forward strand.
AGCACAAATAATGTACACGAAACAACTAAAATAATTAACAATCACATAACAAAAACACAAAAGATCTTTACTTTATTATCTAAATAGGAAAGGGACTATTTAACCTCAATTGGGTCACAATTCTATGCTGGACCACCATAGATTCGGGATCACTATAATCATAGATAATAGACTGTAATCATAGTTGATAATAGATAATACTTCAATTTTATTGCTAATAGGTTACCATAGACACTTTTGTTGGTATAGAAATGTCTACGTAACGATTAACAATAAAGCCAAAATAATAATAACTCGACTTATGTCAATATGAGGTACGTGGCCTTTTTATTTGATTGAAAAGTACGTGAAACTTGATTTTAATGGGAGTCACGTTGCAAAAAATAGTTAATGCAATATTTGTTAAACAGACATTAGTCATCCATTTCAATGGTTATAATTTGAAATTTAAATACCAACGCCAGCGACCTCGTCCTATAGAATTTTGAATTATGTTTATTGCACTTGCATTTATCGATTGATTGTGGGTAGTTGGCGAAATGTCAAGAGGGAAAGAAAAAGAAACCCTCGTTATAGGTTATTTTTCGTTTTCTCCATTTTACAGTAGCTAAATAAAATTATGCAAAAATTACAACGAAAACGCCGCCGTGAGTTTTTCTCAAAAAATGTAAACGGTTAATTTAACATGAGTTATACATTAAAAGTTTAGTGTTTTTTTTGATGGGTGTTGTTAAAAAAGTATGACTTCAATGAAATCGGGAAAGTATGCTTCAGGTGAGTTTTAATGTCACGATTTTTGTTTGTTTTATAAATAATTGCAATATACAATATTTGGTGTAAGTCATGAATGTGAAAATTATGGTTAGTTATTTATAGTAGGTAGATATGTGCTTATATTGGGGAACGATTTTCCTTATGTGTATATGTAGCATGTTCAGTTAATTAATGGGTCGAATCATTTCGTTGCTCTTGCATGTAATCATTAAATTGAACAAAAAAGGTGCCCTTTTTTAAATTCCATGACAATTGAAGTTGTAACTTTCATATTTACTCTCTAAATACAAAATGCATTAAAAGTTCGATTCCATTTTCAGATATTAAAATTTTATCAATTGAGTGTTTTAAATTTACATCTGCGAATAATGAGTTTTAGTGATAAAGATTAATTTATACTTATATCACGTACCTGTGTTTTATTTATATTACACTTAGTTTTGTGGATACCTACCTATTTAAAACTATGTTTTTATTTGGTAAGTTTTTGATTTACTTATGTTTTATGTGATCAAAAGTTTTTCGGGTATTTTACTTTGTATTGATATACCATAAAACAAGTTTAATTAATTTCATTTAAAAATGTAGTGCATGTGGATCTGTATTTTATAAATTATCGAACAGCTTTTCCAGTATCAATAAATAATGGAATCAAACTAAAGTAAAAACTTGGGATTTTTGCAAAATTAAAAGTCCCATAATTTCTTCAAATATTTAGGTACTATGCCATTAATATAAAGATACTTTTGTACAGATTGTCTCACTTACTCTGAATGTTGAAGGTTGATAGTAATTATAGCTATTATCACCTAACATTTATCCACACCATTCCTATTCCATTTAAACATTTTTTATTTTAGTGAAAATTTGAAATTTAACATTAATTTAATACGATTTATCAATATTCGGTTTTAATATTTACTTTTCCTTATTACTTGTTTTATAAACATTATCATACGACAAACCTATTAATAAATTATGCTAGGTACCTGATTGGCACTTCATAATACCAATGTTGCTACTGTAAACCATGATTAATTTAAAAAATTGATATTTTCGTCCATTGGAAGCAGATATTCATAAAATTATTTCGGAATAGGTGTCCCATTGACTGTTTCCTCACGTAAACTATGATCATCAAAAATTTGGCAAAGTTTGCATAAACAAACAATAGTTCGAAGTCTTTCTAACCAGGTCGAAAAATGTGGCTCAAAACCAAAATCATGTCAGTCTTATTTTTACAACGTACCTAGTGTTGTATCGAGTTTTATTACAACAAAAACGAAATGATTTTAATAAAAAGTGTTTTATAGTGGAGTAAAACTTGTATTGTTAATTTTTTTGCGCTATCTTGATTCATTATCAAACAATTTATTAAACAGTCATCACTATAAAACAATCGTTTATAATAATTTTCAAAATGTGCAACAGGTTTGATAATGATAAATACAGATATATTCTAATCATTTAAATGTAGTTATTAGTTATGTGTGTAAATTAAAGTTATCTATATCGTTATTTTGAAAGAAATGTTTAAAATGGTCGATGACGTTGGTTCAAAAATAAGTAAAGACGGCAATTCCGTTTATAATAACTTGGACAGCGGTCATTAATAGCAGCCGTTTGTTGTACTGCAAAAATAATTTTGTGTTAATTAGTGCGTGGCATAATTTGGCTTTCTTGCAATGCCGGATTACGATAAGTTTTTAAGTGGCGAACCTTCGGGTAGAAGGCGAAAATACAGAGTGTATGCGCGTAGATTTAGCGACGATCTTACAAAACGCTGGACCACATTACTGGCTGTTTTGCCGATAGATCCTGAAGTCATTGATGGTGAGTTATCCATTAAAGCATCTACGTACAATATCGGAAAACTCTGTTATTATTATTGATGCATTTGTTTTCAATGTTTAACAAGAAAACATTTTCAGCTTAAATATACCGGGTATTTTATTTTGTTTATACTTTTAATTTTATAATAGTTACTTTACTTATTTTGCATCTCTTTACTGCTTTAAAATGAATTAATAGTATTTGTTAAGGGTGTGCGAATATTTTAAGATTTCAAATAATTCGAATGCTAATTTGATAATAATTTCGCGTCCATCCAGTCCGTTGTTTCTTGCAAGATTCTTAGGTACATTATATAATTTTGTTGTTTTATGAATTTAATAAATAAACTCAAAGAGACATTTATAATATACTGTAATTTTAGTGTTACAAAACATTACTTTTGCTCATTTTCCATAATAATAGATTCTGATAAACGGCCACAAAAGATATTTAAAATTTTGAACAAGACGTTTTTTTGGTAATTTTATAACTGTCGAACATTATGCTACCAAATGCCCTGTGAAAACCCCCCCGGTGGAACCCTGGTTTCGCTTCTTCTCACGGGATCTTCGTAACCAGTTCCCAACAGTGGATTTCCGTCTGAAACATTTTGAGTTTACAGCATTGTTATACATCGTAATTGTTTAAAGTCTGACAGATTTTTAGTAAAACCCCCTAAAAGTAGCCAGATATGCTCGAGTTAGAGAAAATTCGAGTTAATGTGATTTAATCATCGAACATATTACGTGTTAACCGTTGCTAAACCCACTCCTACAATCTCAGATCATCATCATCGTAAGGTCGTCAGTCCTAAGACTGGTTGGACACATACCTCCATTCTTTCCTATCCTGAGCTAAACTTCGCATTTCCCTAAAACTAGAACAACCCACATCCTTAACTGTTTGGGAACAGTAATCTAATCTAGGTCTACCTCTACCCCTCCTAACTCCTGTTTCTGCCTCTAATATGTCTCTGACTAGATCTTCATGCCTAAGAAGGTGTCCTACCAACCTATCTCGCCTATTTTTATTGACTTCCATAGAGTCCTCTGTTCTCCCATTCTTTCTAATACTTCTTCACTTCTAACCTTTTCTACCCACGATATCCTCATCATCTGCATATAACACCACATTTCGAACACTTCTAACCTTTTCTTTTCCGCCGCGCCCACTGTCCATGTTTCGCACCCGTACAATGACGTGCTTCAAACATACACCTTTAACAACCTTTTTCGAATTTCTAAATAAACCGTTCGCGAGCATAGAAGTGACTTCTTTTTATTAAAGGTGACACGACCCTGCGCTATCCTCTGCTTTATATACCGACTACTTCCATCCTGACTTATCTGACTTCCTAGGTATCTAAAATCAGCCACTTCTTCTAATTCTTCGTCTCCTATCTTTATATTCGCTATTTCCCTACTTTTTCTTTCCTTGCATACCAGTATTTTAGTTTTAGTTTTATTTATTTTCATACAGTACTGATCTGTCAGTACCGTACAATCTCAGATGAGAAAAATATACTTACCCTTTCTTTTGCCTGATGGTACTTTTTGTTTATCGGAATAATTTTCAACCCCCGCCCCAGTCACTGGGTTCCGGATGGTGTCACGGGTTCTGCTGGTCGGGCGTTTTCTAGGAGTATTTTCCATGTGCCCCACATGGTCTATAGTGGCTTCGTTAGCGTTCAGAAATCTCCTCGAGGAAGATGAGTGTACATCTTCTTTGCATCCCATACATCCAACGGGAAAGACGTTGCTTGATAAATGTTTCATTTTGTTGAAATTTGGGCTTCCGGTAGCAGAAGTTTTTCCGTTTAATTCATCTTTGTTGGTTATTATTTCACTTTTGTAACGCGGAACCGTTAGCATTTGCTGGTTTTGTTCTGCAGCTTCGGTTTTTGTGAAACTTTGCATTGGTGTGTCGGCTTTTCTGCTCAATGTGTTGGTTACAGAAGTAGAAGTGGCATCGAGGTCTATTTTTTGAAAATATGTTTCTACTTTAGATTCGTCGTCTCTTTTGAGTTCGGGCGATTGTTTTTCGTCAGTATGTGGTAATGGTGATGCTGGCAGTGTTGCAGAGGAATGCTCTTGGGTCAAATCGGTGTTCTCATCAGCACGTTTTACATTCAAAGACAAATCCGCGGCTGGATGTGTCTGTCTTAGTATATTTACTGATGCTTTGGGCATTTCGATTCTTTCTGGCACCGTTATGTTGTTATTGTCTCCCATGTTGTCCAAGAATTTGCAAATTCAGCGCTGAAAACATGTCGCGTAATTAGATTTTTTTTTTACTTTTTAGATCGCGCTTTCGAATTTTATTAATTCTAATCAACACATCATAGGTAGTTTCGGAAAATCACTGACCAGACCAAAGTTACTCCATAAATGCAAGTCAATCAGTAGATTCCTTGCAGTTTACTGGCATCTACATATATTTAATGTTAACAGCGTAATAATACAAATATTTATATAATTTTGTCCAGTAGATGTGTAACGTATTGTACACGTATAAGTAATCCAATTTAAAAATTATTTGAGACGAACTAAAAATAGTTCGCGGACANAAAGTTTGATGTTGATAAGTCAAGATCGCGAATTTTATGTGAAAAGATTTGATTCAGTTCTAGAAATCTTGTTTCCATAATTTTAGTTTCGGTAGTTCCTGAAATGAAGGTAATCGAAAGTAAAATGTCTTTTTAGAGTAATTTATTTGAACATATTTCTTATGGGAATTAAAAATTATTTGAGACGAACTAAAAATAGTTCGCGGACAGACGGTGAATGAAATCATCACTATTACGAACGAAACCATTGTAAAAAAAACATACTACAGATGCACCTTTTGTCTTGAAGGGATTGTAGCTAATTTTATTTCAACCGTTTTAGTTTAATTGTACCTAAGTAGTTTTAAGTTCTGCAATTATTTTATTTCCAATTTGAGCTAGTTGGAATGTTTCAATTTTAACGAATTAAACCATTCCAAGGACTTTTTAATAAAATAATTGTTTAGAGAGAAACTTTATTAGCATCTGTCGTTATAAAGAGTACCATTAAGTTAATGTCACTAAACTTCTTAAAATTATACTCGTTTGATTTCTTTCTTATTTTTTCAATTTGATGAATTTTGCTTTGAGCCCTAAAATACTTTTTAACGTACGTAATACGGAAAATATTTACCTGTCTTAAAGATTCGATTATTCACTGGACAAAATTTGAAGTGATCTAGTTGTGACTTCAATTTCCGAATGGTCTACCCAATTTTTAATGTGAACTCGTATATAATTGAAGTCACCCTTTGAAAATTTAAGAACGATGTTACTGGTATTTCAGTTACTGTTAAAAACCAGATTACATTAATTTCATCATAAATGTCTAATTTATTTCAAACAAAAAGATTCTTTCAAATTTTCGGAATTGTTTTCTACGCCGTCTAAGAGACGATAATAAATACGAGAATTACGTCGAGTTCTATGTAATAGAAAACTTCACTCAATAGTAAAAACTTAACTGTTATCATCATACTCACTGAAATTGTTATTAATGAAATAAAAATAATTTATATTTCATGTGGGTGGATAAGTGCATACCCATTTGTATTGTGTAAGTTTTTTGTGGTTTCTTATTTTGTCTTTCTGACGTCATTGTTAACACAACACGTGTTTTGCTTTACGTCAAGACAGTGGAAAAAGGTTTTCTATAATAGGAAAGCAAACCTCATTTCTTGCTTTACAGCCAGTTATATTATGCTTATTATCTGGTTAATAATTACACATTAATTTATAACATGTTCAATGCACTGTTTGTGAGATGTAATTTTGTAAACGTATTGTAATGTTCGTGGGTTTAACAAATTAACTTTAAAGACTCACAACGACAAAAACTATTTATTTACACTAATTACTATTAAACTTAAAAACACTATTAAATTATTACTACTTCGGTAATTATTCTATTTATTTACAGTACTGTTACTATTCACTGTCCTATTTATTTCACTTCTATCACTTTCAATTTATCTCTTGATTCACCTCTGCAACGGTCAATTTATTTCTACTCCCTTTCNCGAATTTCTGTTATCTTATACATACATATGCTCTGGACTCATATAAGTATGCAACCTAGTGATTTCATTTTTAATTGATATTATTGATTACAACTTTATATATCATTTAGTATATTGTTTTTAACATTTCTGTATTTGTATAAGGATCTCCCCGTTTTATAATAATAAATAAATAAATGTAAAATCTGTACTAAAGTAATTTGAAATCCTTTCATTCTTACGAAGAATTAAGTAAATGTTGATATTGTTTGTTAGAAAATTATTTCATGCGTGCCCGCAAGGACATTGAGAAAAACGCCTCTAAATCTTTTACATAGGTTCATTGGCAGGTTTTTTGTTCTGTCTTCTGTCTTTCAACCGGGATACTATACGCTGTAAAAACTATAATTTCAAGTGTTAAAAAATTCAAATAATAGTTATTTGAATGTAGGTACCATTATGTTTTATTCAGAGGATCTCGCATATTCTTTATAGAAAATAGCTCCCCCGATCAATGTCTTTGAAGCTTTGTACTCAAATAGTTCTTGTTGTGGAGATAGAAAGATTCAATGCCCGTTAAGTCCGCAAAAATCATGTTTCCGAAAAATCGAACTTTTCATGGGCTTTTGCAATGGTGTAAGTCTGCTGTATATTTTATTTATGTATACGTATATGTATGATGACTCTCGATATGTTTATACATAGGTACTGACAGACATATACGATACATACATAAAAATTACAGCTCAACTTCAAAGGCTTATATCTTGAAAACAGGAATTTTGAATACAGAAGACTGGAAAATTTTGGCGGTATTGTAGAGCACTCTAAATAGCTTAAATCGCTACGCCAAAACAAGACACTAAGAATCCAAAGTACTTTTTGGTAACAGGGTTACCTTCTCAAGGGACTGAAGAGAGTCCCTTGGTGTTTTGTTTTGTTTTTGGATTTGGGGTTTTAAAGAGTTCATGAATTTTGAAGTCTTAACGGTCACAGAGACTTTGGATCTACACTTGATCTAAAGTATCAATATTCAGGTAAAACTTTTTAACAAAATCGTTTGAGATTACAACAGACAATTTCCAGCAATAATCACTGGGTTTATAATGATTATATCTTATAAATAATAATGCTCTTTCCTATTTTTCCTTGCAAACTATACAGAATTAGTTATGTCGACTGATTCGGGTTTAAAGATCGTCGTGTGTTGGAGTTGCTTCCTAACGTTTCGCTAGTACGAGTGGTGAACTTCTTCATAGGCAAAATACATTTTTGACGTTAAAAAGTTTTGCTACTATCAGCGATCAAACATTATATAAAATGATGAATGAAAGTTACTCACATTGGCTATTGAAGGTTAAAGCTTAAAAAGAGAACAAAGAGACATTCCATGAATGCCTTCTAATTCTTTAACTGAAGAGAGCCCAAAAGATTCTAAATTCCTTGGAAATAGATAATGTAAAATTTTGGATCGATATATTATTTTCCGGGTTCACTGTCATGGTCCATCGAATTTTGAAGTTCCACATTGATATCAGCACCTGTCAGATCACCACTTATCGTACCTTTAGCAAAGAACTACGAAATTCTACGAATTACGACAAAACAGCCCGCAAAACAATATCGAATTGATATACCCCAGCAGTGTAAGACAAAACTGCAAGATATTGTGGTATGCTAATAAATGCATATAATCCAAAATTCTTAGAAAAACTTCACTTATTAGATGAACTCAAAGCTAATGAAACTANTAAATTTAAGACATTAAAAGCTTAAAAGAGGGACAAAGACTTAAAGACATTCCTTGAATGCCTTCTAATTCTTGAACCGAAGAGAGCCCAAAAGATTCTAAATTCCTTGGAAATAGATAATGTAAAATTTTGGATCGATATATTGTTTTCCGGGTTCACTGTCATGGTCCATGGAATTTTGAAGTTCCACATTGATATCAGCACCTGTCAAATCACCACTTATCGTACCTTTAGCAAATAACTACGAAATTCTATGAATTACGACAAAACAGCCCGCAAAACAATATCGAATTGATATACCCCAGCAGTGTAAGACAAAACTGCAAGATATTGTGGTATGCTAATAAATGCATATAATCCAAAATTCTTAGAAAAACTTCACTTATTAGATGAACTCAAAGCTAATGAAACTANATTTTGACATACCTCTCAAACATCCTTAAGTAAATGTAGAAAATTAAATTGGTGTACTACAAAAAAGTATTTATTTGAAAAAAATATTTTGAAAATACGTATTTTGCATTTAGCATTTAAAACACCAAAGGGAAAATCATTTTGTATTTTACATTTGAATACTTTTAAAAAAAACCATTTTGCACATCTCTAAAGGTGTCATACCCACCTATCTCGTCTATTCCTTTTTGACTTTCATTGCGACCTCAGTTCAAAAGCCGTCGTGTGTTTTATGGATCCTAAAATTTACCCTTGGCTCATACGAAAAAGATTAAGGAAATTGTAAGATTCCGAAATTTTGATATTTAACAATGGAGGTATCTGGTAAATGAAATACTTTCGGTGCGTATTTCATATTCACCCCTGTCCGTTTCTTTTAATTGCTGCAGGGGCTCATTTCGCAATTAAAACCAAGAAAATGTGTATTTTTTAGCAGGTTTCATTTTTCGAAATGGAATCGAATTCTTCGATAGCGGAACCGGTGAAAGTCTTGATTGATGTTAGTGTATGTTTGTTTTTCCTAGAAAATGCGGAAGTCACCTATAACGAAACGTTTCTCGTGGTGTTCATAGGTATGCGGCTCTGTCTATTATTGTCTGATCCTATTTTGGTCCTGCTGGAATCCAGGCGCACGTACATACACATAATAAAGTTTCGGCGCTCGATAGGAATCACACGCATACAGTATCATACTAGGTAGTGGTGGAGGTGGTGGTGGTGTGTGTGTGTTTGTGTATCTACGTGTAGAAACAGGCAATTAACACTCGTTTTATTAAGCGAAACATGCGCTTATTATGGACTTGATAAGCTACCCCCACCACTACACTCAAAACCTGACTCCAGTAAGTCGCCCTAAACTACAGTGCCACGCAAAAATTATTTCCATGTTATTTTTTTACAAGGTTCAACGAACGTCGCTGGAATGACATACAATACTTGTGTATAGGAAGTAATAATTTAATTTATCGTTCATTATTACTTATATCAATTTTAATTGATAAATATGTGTACAATTGATCGACTGTTCAGGTTAATTGTTATTATTCTCATTTGGGATTGTCAAGCTGTTTCAATATGTCCATTATAACTTAAGAGTTTGCAGTAATCACTGGGTATAAAATGAAAATTCTTAAATTTCTTTTTTTTTTTGATAGAAAATAATAATGGAGAAACAGGAGATTTGTTCACCGCTGTACGGTGAAATAACTGCTGTGTTTCTACAATAAACTTGAAACTTTGATGTTTTACTTTATTTCATTACGGTTCAGTTTCAACAAGTTACAACTTTTTCTATCAAGTAATACATTTTTAATTGCACAAAAANGAACCAGCTATAGCTATTTATTTTTTTATGGCAGTTTTCGTTTTCAGTTTTGTTTTGATTCAATTGTTTTGATATTTCTTGAATTATTCAAAGTATACCTTATTAGGGAAAGTTTTAAAACGCGTTTCCGTGCCTACTAAGTCCATTCATGGTTGAATTATAATGCTAAGGCATAATATGAATGAAATAAGCTCCGCTCTTTGCGGATGTTGAGGCTCATGAGATTTTGAACCAGCTATAGCTATTTATTTTTTTATGGCAGTTTTCGTTTTCAGTTTTGTTTTGATTCAATTGTTTTGATATTTCTTGAATTATTCAAAGTATACCTTATTAGGGAAAGTTTTAAAACGCGTTTCCGTGCCTACTAAGTCCATTCATGGTTGAATTATAATGCTAAGGCATAATATGAATGAAATAAGCTCCGCTCTTTGCGGATGTTGAGGCTCATGAGATTTTGAACCAGCTATAGCTATTTATTTTTTTATGGCAGTTTTCGTTTTCAGTTTTGTTTTGATTCAATTGTTTTGATATTTCTTGAATTATTCAAAGTATACCTTATTAGGGAAAGTTTTAAAACGCGTTTCCGTGCCTACTAAGTCCATTCATGGTTGAATTATAATGCTAAGGCATAATATGAATGAAATAAGCTCCGCTCTTTGCGGATGTTGAGGCTCATGAGATTTTGAACCAGCTATAGCTATTTATTTTTTTATGGCAGTTTTCGTTTTCAGTTTTGTTTTGATTCAATTGTTTTGATATTTCTTGAATTATTCAAAGTATACCTTATTAGGGAAAGTTTTAAAACGCGTTTCCGTGCCTACTAAGTCCATTCATGGTTGAATTATAATGCTAAGGCATAATATGAATGAAATAAGCTCCGCTCTTTGCGGATGTTGAGGCTCATGAGATTTTGAACCAGCTATAGCTATTTATTTTTTTATGGCAGTTTTCGTTTTCAGTTTTGTTTTGATTCAATTGTTTTGATATTTCTTGAATTATTCAAAGTATACCTTATTAGGGAAAGTTTTAAAACGCGTTTCCGTGCCTACTAAGTCCATTCATGGTTGAATTATAATGCTAAGGCATAATATGAATGAAATAAGCTCCGCTCTTTGCGGATGTTGAGGCTCATGAGATTTTGAACCAGCTATAGCTATTTATTTTTTTATGGCAGTTTTCGTTTTCAGTTTTGTTTTGATTCAATTGTTTTGATATTTCTTGAATTATTCAAAGTATACCTTATTAGGGAAAGTTTTAAAACGCGTTTCCGTGCCTACTAAGTCCATTCATGGTTGAATTATAATGCTAAGGCATAATATGAATGAAATAAGCTCCGCTCTTTGCGGATGTTGAGGCTCATGAGATTTTGAACCAGCTATAGCTATTTATTTTTTTATGACAGTTTTCGTTTTGATTCAATTGTTTTGATCTTTCTTGAATTATTGAAAGTATACCTTATTAGGGAAAGTTTTAAAACGCGTTTCGTGCCTATTAAGTCCATTCATGGTTGTACTGTAAGGCTAAGGCATAATATGAATGAAATAAGCTTCGCTCTTCGCGGATGTTGAGGCTCATGAGATTTCGAACTAGCTATAGCTGTTTATTTTTTTATGGCAGTTTTTGTTTTCAGTTTTGTTTTGATTCAATTGTTTTGATCTTTCTTTGAATTATTGAAAGTATACCTTATTAGGGAAAGCTTTCAAACACGTTTCGTGCCTACCAAGTCCCTTCGGTAAACTCGATTGTGGAGGTTAGTGTCATCATTCTAGAAACAGGCGTTACCAAAATAAGAGTGACATCCGCCCGTCCCGTCGCTGCTGTTGTAGTAATATACTCGGTTTTAGAATCGTAATTGGTTAAGACAGACGGCATTCAGATTGTTTGGTGCGGTGCAAGTAGTAGGTGCTGTCTCCTTTTTATCCGTCAATCGCGTTATTATTATCATCATCATAATACGCACTGTGAAGTTATTTATTATTTATTACTTATCGGTTGAACAAACGCATTGAAAAATATGCTGCCAAGTTTGGTATCGTGACGCGCGTTTCTTTGTGGTCTATTATTCTTCTTTTCTTTTTTTGGTGACTTGAATGCTGATTTGATTTGTGGACATTGTTCGAGTAGAAACGTTTTGATCCATAAAATATAAACTTTGGGATATTTGTATAATGCGTGGATCCTAATTTGGATATCGTTGCGACAAGGACGCATTGAGGATAGGGATACTTTAAGAACACAAAACATTCTACAAATGTAGGTATGTATGGACTACCTATAGTGCTTTGTACATTCCTAGTCAGTACCTAGAAAGTTTTCTCAAATTTTATATTTTATTGACTTATTTCAAACAAAAATTTTTTATCATGTTGACCATTTCTTCCCCTTAAGCCGTCCATTAGACTTGTAAGTGAATTGCTTATTGTTGGTTGACGTACCACTTTGTCACTCATACCGATTGAATGTTTTTACCTAACTGGGAAAACTATAGTAGGTTATTTTAATAAATAAAAAATTGTGAATTAACATAATAATTTTTCAACCTTGAAAAAGTACCGTACGAGGGGCGAAACGTCGGCGAATTGTTTTCAAAATAAACTAATTTTAAAACCCCTACCATTGCTCCTTATTTCTAAAAGAACTGAAAATAATAATGGAGAAACAGGAGATTTGTTCACCGCTGTACGGTGAAATAACTGCTGTGTTTCTACAATAAACTTGAAACTTTGATGTTTTACTTTATTTCATTACGGTTCAGTTTCAACAAGTTACAACTTTTTCTATCAAGTAATACATTTTTAATTGCACAAAAAAAAATTAAACTCCTATCAATCGTTTTAATTTTAAATTGTCGATTATGGGATAATTAAAGATGAGAAGAACCCTTTCCTGTAATACTTTTTACAGTTACAGTAGAAAATATGAAACGACAAAAATATTTCCCTTGCATAAGTCGATGGGCTAGTAGTAATCTAGTTAATCATGGGTTTTTACAGCCACTTTGCTTATCATAAAACTGTCTGACTGGTGGTTTATTTTTTAGCCAGTGAATGATAACGCACTTGGCATTTTTTTCCAANTTATGTGAAAAGATTTGATTCAGTTCTAGAAATCTTGTTTCCATAATTTTAGTTTCGGTAGTTCCTGAAATGAAGGTAATCGAAAGTAAAATGTCTTTTTAGAGTAATTTATTTGAGCATATTTCTTATGGGAATTAAAAATTATTTGAACTACTCAATACTCATCTTCAGCATAGTAATAAATTATACTGATTCTCATATTTTCCAATTCATCATAGGGTCGTCAATCTTAAGACCTCCACTCTTTCCTATCCTGAGCTAATCTTCGCATTTCTCTAAAACGACATCCCTAACTATTTGTGAACAGTAATCTAATCTAGCTTTACCTGTCTGTCTTAACTCCTGTTTCTCCTTCAAATAGATCTGTAATTAGCCCTTCCTGACTGACAAGGTATCCAAAGATGTGACGTATTTGAAATACTAGCATTTAAAATGCAAATACAAAATAAAAGATGTCTATTTTTATCTTGCATTGAAATACCCCTTTGAGAAAAGAATTTTGTATTTTGTTTAAAATACTTTTCGAAACGTATTTTTTATTTGTAAAATGCAAAATACATTTTTGCCGTTAAAATTTCTGTTAGTATCATACAAAATGATGAATTTAAGACATTAAAAGCTTAAAAGAGGGACAAAGACTTAAAGACATTCCTTGAATGCCTTCTAATTCTTGAACCGAAGAGAGCCCAAAAGATTCTAAATTCCTTGGAAATAGATAATGTAAAATTTTGGATCGATATATTGTTTTCCGGGTTCACTGTCATGGTCCATGGAATTTTGAAGTTCCACATTGATATCAGCACCTGTCAAATCACCACTTATCGTACCTTTAGCAAATAACTACGAAATTCTATGAATTACGACAAAACAGTCCGCAAAACAATATGGAATTGATATACGCCAAC
>NW_020439095.1:114068-132092 GCF_000699045.2 Agrilus planipennis
TCGTTGAGGTTGATGATTTCTACTTATATTTTAAAAAGAAGTATATTTGTAATGCGTAGAAAATATACCTAAAAATTTTCCGACCAAATCTTATCAAATAAATATCTACCTGTTACTGATAAATATTGTTGCTGAAATTTTTTGGCACAAATTTGACACAATTTCGATTTCTTAAAACCAACCAAGAAATTAAATACAATTAGCAAGGTCTTTTTTCAGTACTTTAGATTTTTTAACACCTGCCTCCTAATCTCATAAAAACTGTATTGAAAAATATGTTTCTCAAAAATTGTTAAGCTGATAAAGCTAATTCTTTTATAGACAATAAAAGTGTTTTGCTGGTTAAATGTCTCATTAATTGTTAATCACTTCTGCTTTGTAGAGGTAGTTCAAAATCTCATGGATCTTGATCTTGGGCTACACAGTGACAAAACCCCACCATTTCATTAATTTCTACATTTCGCGGATGTTGAGGCTCATGAGATTTTGAACCAGCTATAGCTATTTATTTTTTTATGGCATTTTTCGTTTTTAGTTTTGTTTTGATTCAATTGTTTTGATATTTCTTGAATTATTAAAAGTATACCTTATTAGGGAAAATTTTAAAACGCGTTTCGTGCCTACTAAGTCCATTCATGGTTGTATTGTAAGGCTAAGGCATAATATGAATGAAATAAGCTCCGCTCTTTGCGGATGTTGAGGCTCATGAGATTTTGAACCAGCTATAGCTATTTATTTTTTTTATGGCAGTTTTCGTTTTCAGTTTTGTTTTGATTCAATTGTTTTGATATTTCTTGAATTATTCAAAGTATACCTTATTAGGGAAAGTTTTAAAACGCGTTTCCGTGCCTACTAAGTCCATTCATGGTTGAATTATAATGCTAAGGCATAATATGAATGAAATAAGCTCCGCTCTTTGCGGATGTTGAGGCTCATGAGATTTTGAACCAGCTATAGCTATTTATTTTTTTATGGCATTTTTCGTTTTTAGTTTTGTTTTGATTCAATTGTTTTGATCTTTCTTGAATTATTGAAAGTATACCTTATTAGGGAAAGTTTTAAAACGCATTTCGTGCCTACTTAGTTCATTCATGGTTGTATTATAATGCTAAGGCATAATATGAATGAAATAATCTCCACTCTTCGCGGATGTTGAGGCTCATGAGATTTTGAACTAGCTATAGCTATTTATTTGTTTATGACAGTTTTCGTTTTGATTTTTGTTTTGATTCAATTGTTTTGATCTTTCTTGAATTATTGAAAGTATACCTTATTAGGGAAAGTTTTAAAACGCATTTCGTGCCTACTTAGTTCATTCATGGTTGTATTATAATGCTAAGGCATAATATGAATGAAATAAGCTCCGCTCTTTGCGGATGTTGAGGCTCATGAGATTTTGAACCAGCTATAGCTATTTATTTTTTTATGACAGTTTTCGTTTTGATTCAATTGTTTTGATCTTTCTTGAATTATTGAAAGTATACCTTATTAGGGAAAGTTTTAAAACGCGTTTCGTGCCTATTAAGTCCATTCATGGTTGTACTGTAAGGCTAAGGCATAATATGAATGAAATAAGCTTCGCTCTTCGCGGATGTTGAGGCTCATGAGATTTCGAACTAGCTATAGCTGTTTATTTTTTTATGGCAGTTTTTGTTTTCAGTTTTGTTTTGATTCAATTGTTTTGATCTTTCTTTGAATTATTGAAAGTATACCTTATTAGGGAAAGCTTTCAAACACGTTTCGTGCCTACCAAGTCCCTTCGGTAAACTCGATTGTGGAGGTTAGTGTCATCATTCTAGAAACAGGCGTTACCAAAATAAGAGTGACATCCGCCCGTCCCGTCGCTGCTGTTGTAGTAATATACTCGGTTTTAGAATCGTAATTGGTTAAGACAGACGGCATTCAGATTGTTTGGTGCGGTGCAAGTAGTAGGTGCTGTCTCCTTTTTATCCGTCAATCGCGTTATTATTATCATCATCATAATACGCACTGTGAAGTTATTTATTATTTATTACTTATCGGTTGAACAAACGCATTGAAAAATATGCTGCCAAGTTTGGTATCGTGACGCGCGTTTCTTTGTGGTCTATTATTCTTCTTTTCTTTTTTTGGTGACTTGAATGCTGATTTGATTTGTGGACATTGTTCGAGTAGAAACGTTTTGATCCATAAAATATAAACTTTGGGATATTTGTATAATGCGTGGATCCTAATTTGGATATCGTTGCGACAAGGACGCATTGAGGATAGGGATACTTTAAGAACACAAAACATTCTACAAATGTAGGTATGTATGGACTACCTATAGTGCTTTGTACATTCCTAGTCAGTACCTAGAAAGTTTTCTCAAATTTTATATTTTATTGACTTATTTCAAACAAAAATTTTTTATCATGTTGACCATTTCTTCCCCTTAAGCCGTCCATTAGACTTGTAAGTGAATTGCTTATTGTTGGTTGACGTACCACTTTGTCACTCATACCGATTGAATGTTTTTACCTAACTGGGAAAACTATAGTAGGTTATTTTAATAAATAAAAAATTGTGAATTAACATAATAATTTTTCAACCTTGAAAAAGTACCGTACGAGGGGCGAAACGTCGGCGAATTGTTTTCAAAATAAACTAATTTTAAAACCCCTACCATTGCTCCTTATTTCTAAAAGAACTTTTACAGTAAATGCTGTTTCTATCACTTGGCGTCTTATTTTGAAATATATTTTGATAAGAATATTTACTGTCTGCTTTCTGCTATGAATATGGAGTGGTGCTAAAATGTTTTCAGCATGTCATCCTTATTGATAAATAGTTATAGTTGTATGTACGAAATATTTATTTATTTCTGTATAAATATTATAATTGGAGCGTCTGATTGCTTTCTATATCTTCCTAATAACATAGTAGGTATATATTTGAAAGAAAAGTATAATAAATTCTAAAATATTTTGTCATTTGGTTTTGAAGAAGGTGCTTTTACAGGGCGACGTATAATTTACGGTCAAGTGAGATTTCAGAATTCAGAAGCATTCGTAATTAGAACCTCTATATGCATGCACATATGTATTACATGTAGATTACCCTACATATCTTTTATAATTACTTTTTGTATTCTTCGCACAAGTATTTTTTCTCATATTCTAACATTTATTACTGTTTAAAGTACGTAAATACAGTACAAGCGAATTGAGGACCGAATAGATATAGGGATATGTTTTAGAAAATACTACAAATGGCGCAGTAAACGCCATCTGTAGCACGATGCTACATTTTAGGATTTTAGGAAAAACGCACTGTTAAGACAGCAGGTAAAAGTTGGTCTGTGTTTTGTCGGAGCTGCCTGCGACGCGCTGATGAGATCCAAAACGATCGAAATCGCGATCCGCGTCTGGCAGTTTCGACAGAATACAGAGCATTTCGAATTATTTTATAGGGGTATGTATTTATTGCATACGATTACAAAAGGGCTGTATCATCATTTGAAAAATACAGTGTGAATATTTTGCCTTACCCGTATATTGCAAATTATGATGGTGCCTACGACGTTTGAAAAAGTTTCGTAACTAATACATATTTAAAGTTGTCCCAAATGATCAAAGTTTCCCGACCTGACAACTTCACTTTCACCTTTAATTACTTTTACAAATTAAGTAAGCGGGCTGTAATGTACTTATAACATGTAAGCCTTTTGCGATTACGTAATTGTTGATGCGATTATATTTTTAGCTTTTAATATTTATAATGAATTCTCTTGATGAGAATGTATTAGTTTTTAATTAATTAAGAAGGTATTTTCATAATAAAACATAGTGCGATTGCCAAAATAATGGTGAAAGGTCGTTCTTTTAACTATGGCGCACCATTCCAAGAAATCTGAAGTTTTTTGAGATTTATGATTTATGTAGGACCCGAAAAACCTTTTCAGACTATGGTTTTTTATCAAAATTATCTTGCTATTAGGAAATCTGTTTAAATGTAGTTTCGCCTGTTAGAGGAAACTTGGTTCAATTATTGAGGGGCATTTAGGGGCATTTTTTATTATTTTGGAGCATTTGACTGATACATATGTGCCCACTATTAAACCCTTGGTATAGTAATATTTATTTTCACAATAAAATCGTATATTTCTNAGAGAGTGGCCGACTATTAAATTAGAGATTCCAACTCCTAGAAGACCATTTTTTTGCACGGAAAGGAATGTATACCTACCAGGTGAATGTTGCAACTGCAGTGAAAGTCTTTGAATTCTTCTCTGATTCCTTCCGTGTATCTAAAAATCTTTTTCTTATCAATTAATTTGAACTAGGTATATATATTTCATCATCATAAGGTCGTCAGTCCGAAGATTGGTTGGCCACGGACCTCCACTCTTACCTATCCTGAGCTTATCTTCGCGTTTCCCTAAATCTAGAACAACCCGTATCCTTAACTATTTGCGAATAGTAATCTAATCTAGGTCTACCTCTACTCCTCCTAACTTCCGTTTCTGCCTCTAATATGTCTCTGACTAGACCTTCGTGCCTGAGAAGGTGTCCTACCAATCTATATCGCCTATTTCTTATTGACTTCCATAGAGTCCTCTATTCTCCTATTCTTTCTAATACCTCTTCATTTCTAACCTTCTCTATCCACATTAATTTTCTTTTTACGATTTTTAGTATCGAACATAATTAAGAAATTTAAATCGTCTATAACCTTTTATTTTAAAAAAGGATTATACTGTTCCCAAGAGATAGACGTTTCTGCCTCTAATATGTCTTCGACTAGACCTTCATGCCTGTTAAGATGTTCTACTAACCTATCTCGCCTATTTCTTATTGACTTCCATAGAGTCCTCTGTTCTCCTATTCTTTCTAATACCTCTTCATTTCTAACCTTCTCTATCCACATTAATTTTCTTTTTACGATTTTTAGTATCGAACATAATTAAGAAATTTAAATCGTCTATAACCTTTTATTTTAAAAAAGGATTATACTGTTCCCAAGAGATAGACGTTTCTGCCTCTAATATGTCTTCGACTAGACCTTCATGCCTGTTAAGATGTTCTACTAACCTATCTCGCCTATTTCTTATTGACTTCCATAGAGTCCTCTGTTCTCCTATTCTTTCTAATACCTCTTCATTTCTAACCTTCTCTATCCACATTAATTTTCTTTTTACGATTTTTAGTATCGAACATAATTAAGAAATTTAAATCGTCTATAACCTTTTATTTTAAAAAAGGATTATACTGTTCCCAAGAGATAGACGTTTCTGCCTCTAATATGTCTTCGACTAGACCTTCATGCCTGTTAAGATGTTCTACTAACCTATCTCGCCTATTTCTTATTGACTTCCATAGAGTCCTCTGTTCTCCTATTCTTTCTAATACCTCTTCATTTCTAACCTTCTCTATCCACATTAATTTTCTTTTTACGATTTTTAGTATCGAACATAATTAAGAAATTTAAATCGTCTATAACCTTTTATTTTAAAAAAGGATTATACTGTTCCCAAGAGATAGACGTTTCTGCCTCTAATATGTCTTCGACTAGACCTTCATGCCTGTTAAGATGTTCTACTAACCTATCTCGCCTATTTCTTATTGACTTCCATAGAGTCCTCTGTTCTCCTATTCTTTCTAATACCTCTTCATTTCTAACCTTCTCTATCCACATTAATTTTCTTTTTACGATTTTTAGTATCGAACATAATTAAGAAATTTAAATCGTCTATAACCTTTTATTTTAAAAAAGGATTATACTGTTCCCAAGAGATAGACGTTTCTGCCTCTAATATGTCTTCGACTAGACCTTCATGCCTGTTAAGATGTTCTACTAACCTATCTCGCCTATTTCTTATTGACTTCCATAGAGTCCTCTGTTCTCCTATTCTTTCTAATACCTCTTCATTTCTAACCTTCTCTATCCACATTAATTTTCTTTTTACGATTTTTAGTATCGAACATAATTAAGAAATTTAAATCGTCTATAACCTTTTATTTTAAAAAAGGATTATACTGTTCCCAAGAGATAGACGTTTCTGCCTCTAATATGTCTTCGACTAGACCTTCATGCCTGTTAAGATGTTCTACTAACCTATCTCGCCTATTTCTTATTGACTTCCATAGAGTCCTCTGTTCTCCTATTCTTTCTAATACCTCTTCATTTCTAACCTTCTCTATCCACATTAATTTTCTTTTTACGATTTTTAGTATCGAACATAATTAAGAAATTTAAATCGTCTATAACCTTTTATTTTAAAAAAGGATTATACTGTTCCCAAGAGATAGACGTTTCTGCCTCTAATATGTCTTCGACTAGACCTTCATGCCTGTTAAGATGTTCTACTAACCTATCTCGCCTATTTCTTATTGACTTCCATAGAGTCCTCTGTTCTCCTATTCTTTCTAATACCTCTTCATTTCTAACCTTCTCTATCCACATTAATTTTCTTTTTACGATTTTTAGTATCGAACATAATTAAGAAATTTAAATCGTCTATAACCTTTTATTTTAAAAAAGGATTATACTGTTCCCAAGAGATAGACGTTTCTGCCTCTAATATGTCTTCGACTAGACCTTCATGCCTGTTAAGATGTTCTACTAACCTATCTCGCCTATTTCTTATTGACTTCCATAGAGTCCTCTGTTCTCCTATTCTTTCTAATACCTCTTCATTTCTAACCTTCTCTATCCACATTAATTTTCTTTTTACGATTTTTAGTATCGAACATAATTAAGAAATTTAAATCGTCTATAACCTTTTATTTTAAAAAAGGATTATACTGTTCCCAAGAGATAGACGTTTCTGCCTCTAATATGTCTTCGACTAGACCTTCATGCCTGTTAAGATGTTCTACTAACCTATCTCGCCTATTTCTTATTGACTTCCATAGAGTCCTCTGTTCTCCTATTCTTTCTAATACCTCTTCATTTCTAACCTTCTCTATCCACATTAATTTTCTTTTTACGATTTTTAGTATCGAACATAATTAAGAAATTTAAATCGTCTATAACCTTTTATTTTAAAAAAGGATTATACTGTTCCCAAGAGATAGACGTTTCTGCCTCTAATATGTCTTCGACTAGACCTTCATGCCTGTTAAGATGTTCTACTAACCTATCTCGCCTATTTCTTATTGACTTCCATAGAGTCCTCTGTTCTCCTATTCTTTCTAATACCTCTTCATTTCTAACCTTCTCTATCCACATTAATTTTCTTTTTACGATTTTTAGTATCGAACATAATTAAGAAATTTAAATCGTCTATAACCTTTTATTTTAAAAAAGGATTATACTGTTCCCAAGAGATAGACGTTTCTGCCTCTAATATGTCTTCGACTAGACCTTCATGCCTGTTAAGATGTTCTACTAACCTATCTCGCCTATTTCTTATTGACTTCCATAGAGTCCTCTGTTCTCCTATTCTTTCTAATACCTCTTCATTTCTAACCTTCTCTATCCACATTAATTTTCTTTTTACGATTTTTAGTATCGAACATAATTAAGAAATTTAAATCGTCTATAACCTTTTATTTTAAAAAAGGATTATACTGTTCCCAAGAGATAGACGTTTCTGCCTCTAATATGTCTTCGACTAGACCTTCATGCCTGTTAAGATGTTCTACTAACCTATCTCGCCTATTTCTTATTGACTTCCATAGAGTCCTCTGTTCTCCTATTCTTTCTAATACCTCTTCATTTCTAACCTTCTCTATCCACATTAATTTTCTTTTTACGATTTTTAGTATCGAACATAATTAAGAAATTTAAATCGTCTATAACCTTTTATTTTAAAAAAGGATTATACTGTTCCCAAGAGATAGACGTTTCTGCCTCTAATATGTCTTCGACTAGACCTTCATGCCTGTTAAGATGTTCTACTAACCTATCTCGCCTATTTCTTATTGACTTCCATAGAGTCCTCTGTTCTCCTATTCTTTCTAATACCTCTTCATTTCTAACCTTCTCTATCCACATTAATTTTCTTTTTACGATTTTTAGTATCGAACATAATTAAGAAATTTAAATCGTCTATAACCTTTTATTTTAAAAAAGGATTATACTGTTCCCAAGAGATAGACGTTTCTGCCTCTAATATGTCTTCGACTAGACCTTCATGCCTGTTAAGATGTTCTACTAACCTATCTCGCCTATTTCTTATTGACTTCCATAGAGTCCTCTGTTCTCCTATTCTTTCTAATACCTCTTCATTTCTAACCTTCTCTATCCACATTAATTTTCTTTTTACGATTTTTAGTATCGAACATAATTAAGAAATTTAAATCGTCTATAACCTTTTATTTTAAAAAAGGATTATACTGTTCCCAAGAGATAGACGTTTCTGCCTCTAATATGTCTTCGACTAGACCTTCATGCCTGTTAAGATGTTCTACTAACCTATCTCGCCTATTTCTTATTGACTTCCATAGAGTCCTCTGTTCTCCTATTCTTTCTAATACCTCTTCATTTCTAACCTTCTCTATCCACATTAATTTTCTTTTTACGATTTTTAGTATCGAACATAATTAAGAAATTTAAATCGTCTATAACCTTTTATTTTAAAAAAGGATTATACTGTTCCCAAGAGATAGACGTTTCTGCCTCTAATATGTCTTCGACTAGACCTTCATGCCTGTTAAGATGTTCTACTAACCTATCTCGCCTATTTCTTATTGACTTCCATAGAGTCCTCTGTTCTCCTATTCTTTCTAATACCTCTTCATTTCTAACCTTCTCTATCCACATTAATTTTCTTTTTACGATTTTTAGTATCGAACATAATTAAGAAATTTAAATCGTCTATAACCTTTTATTTTAAAAAAGGATTATACTGTTCCCAAGAGATAGACGTTTCTGCCTCTAATATGTCTTCGACTAGACCTTCATGCCTGTTAAGATGTTCTACTAACCTATCTCGCCTATTTCTTATTGACTTCCATAGAGTCCTCTGTTCTCCTATTCTTTCTAATACCTCTTCATTTCTAACCTTCTCTATCCACATTAATTTTCTTTTTACGATTTTTAGTATCGAACATAATTAAGAAATTTAAATCGTCTATAACCTTTTATTTTAAAAAAGGATTATACTGTTCCCAAGAGATAGACGTTTCTGCCTCTAATATGTCTTCGACTAGACCTTCATGCCTGTTAAGATGTTCTACTAACCTATCTCGCCTATTTCTTATTGACTTCCATAGAGTCCTCTGTTCTCCTATTCTTTCTAATACCTCTTCATTTCTAACCTTCTCTATCCACATTAATTTTCTTTTTACGATTTTTAGTATCGAACATAATTAAGAAATTTAAATCGTCTATAACCTTTTATTTTAAAAAAGGATTATACTGTTCCCAAGAGATAGACNTCCACGGTTTTAAAACACAATTTATTATTATTATTATTATTGCTTATGGCGAATAAATTAATGTAGCATTTTTAATGTTCCTAATTTGATTTCGAATGATGCAAACAGCTCTCTAGGAACAGGGGGTAGACGCTACAACTTATTTAGCTTTATAAATCACTTTTTAATTACCTATATACACCATGACATAAGGTAAATATCTACCACATGATACATGATTTCGTCATGGAATTATATTTTTTGAAAACAAACTTTCTTATATTAAGTATATTTTTTTTGTATATTTATTAATTTTTCCCGGAATGTCGCACCACTTTCTTGGTATGACTTTCTATAGACCTGGTTAAATAACAACGTAAATAGCACCTATTAGAGTACGTGAACCGAATTTCAAAATAGAAATCGTACTAATAAAATGTTTACACTTGAATACCAATAACGATTAATAATAAATAGGTACGCGCATAGAGAGTGGCCGACTATTAAATTAGAGATTCCAACTCCTAGAAGACCATTTTTTTGCACGGAAAGGAATGTATACCTACCAGGTGAATGTTGCAACTGCAGTGAAAGTCTTTGAATTCTTCTCTGATTCCTTCCGTGTATCTAAAAATCTTTTTCTTATCAATTAATTTGAACTAGGTATATATATTTCATCATCATAAGGTCGTCAGTCCGAAGATTGGTTGGCCACGGACCTCCACTCTTACCTATCCTGAGCTTATCTTCGCGTTTCCCTAAATCTAGAACAACCCGTATCCTTAACTATTTGCGAATAGTAATCTAATCTAGGTCTACCTCTACTCCTCCTAACTTCCGTTTCTGCCTCTAATATGTCTCTGACTAGACCTTCGTGCCTGAGAAGGTGTCCTACCAATCTATATCGCCTATTTCTTATTGACTTCCATAGAGTCCTCTATTCTCCTATTCTTTCTAATACCTCTTCATTTCTAACCTTCTCTATCCACTTTATCCTCATCATTCGCCTGTAACAACACATTTCCGACGCTTCTAACGTTTTCTTTTCGGCCGCGCCCACCGTCCATGTTTCGCACCCGTACAGCACCGCACTCCAAACATACATGTTTAAAAATCTTTTTCGATTTTCTAAATGAACCGTTCGCGAGGTAGATGTGACTTCTTTTTATTGAAGGCGACTCGACCCTGCGCAATCTTCTGCTTTATATCCCTACTACTCCTTCCGTCCTGACTTATCTGACTTCCTAGATACCTAAAATCGACCACTTCTTTCCAACTTTTCGTCTCATATCTTTATATTCGCTCTTTCCCTACTTTTTCTTCTCTTCCATATCTGTATTTTTGTTCTACTTTTATTTAGGTATGTATTTGCGTAATAAGAAATTGTACATATAACAATATGTACCTACATTTACAACTTTATCGCTAATTAGCGGCAGACGTGATGAAATTCGACGCGTAATGCGTCAGGTTGGTTGGACACACCTTTACGCCTTCGTGTTCTGAACTTCCCCAAAAACTAGAACCATTCTAGAACATACATTAAATCTTCATATTACATAGCTACATAAGCCTATCAAATAATAAAGTTTAAAAGTTTATTACTTTTGCTCAACATTCTAATTTGAATATTTCCTATTAATTATTTCCATGCACTATCTTGACCTATTTAATTTCTGTATTTCATTGTTGAAAATTTTGTATAGGATGGATGTTGTTGTTCGCAAGGTGGGTGGAATTTGTTCGTATTGTCGCGTTTATCAACCCACCTGTTATAAGGAACGTGCTACAAACAATGATATTCACTGTACCGAATTATCTCAATGAGTGTCTATTTAAATTGTCCGAGGTCACCTACTGTCATTAAGTTATTATCTGAATACCAATCTTTGTACTACACGCACATTCCACGGTTTTAAAACACAATTTATTATTATTATTATTATTGCTTATGGCGAATAAATTAATGTAGCATTTTTAATGTTCCTAATTTGATTTCGAATGATGCAAACAGCTCTCTAGGAACAGGGGGTAGACGCTACAACTTATTTAGCTTTATAAATCACTTTTTAATTACCTATACTCAGAAATTTCCTTCAGGTTAACGGAAGTATTTATGAGTAATTGGTAACCTTGCCAGGCTATTATTTTGTGCGCTGTTCATAGTGCATTGTATAACCTCCTCCTATAATACCTACAAAAAAATATTCTGTTTGGATATCACCTTTTCGTATCTGTAGAACAATGTTATCTATACGATCTGCAATTGAAATAAAATCATATCAGTAGTGCTAGAATTCGCATAGTGAATAAAATTTTCATTCTCGATTTTTTATATTTATCTTGACATTTGACTGTTTTGTAGTGAATTAAACAAAATAATCTATGTATAAACTTAACAGTAATTTGAAGGAAGTACCTAGTAGGTCTCGGTATGGTCTTGACATTCTACGTTCGTTAAAAAAGAGTGCGAGACGACCGGCCATACGGCTCACGCGTGTTTGACTAATTGTAAAAGGCGCGCTGTAGTAAGTATCTACATGTATTACCAAGAAATTTTTACGCAAAAAGGTTCAAATTCTTCGTGAAAACGATGAGCACCCACACCAAGTTCGACTATAAAAACTAGCTGATGATAGTAGCTGAAAAACGAAATGCATCGCGAGTATACATGGGGAGTGAGTGAGTGAGTGAGTGAGTGAGTGAGTGAGTGACATAGGTGAGTGATGAATGCACCAACATGAACAAAGAACTATGTGCAAGACCATCCTGCAATCTACGATTTATCTCATAAAGATTATGACAATTACTTTGTAAAAGACAACATCTGTGTAATGCCGAAATCCGTTTCATATTCCGGATCCTCTTCTTCTTGTTCTTTAAAAGAATGTACGTGTGGAGTAAACGATCACAACATCCTCCTTGTTTTCATCCATTTCACTTACTGACACCTTCAGATTTTTGCTTATGGTACGAACTTGGTATGAACACGATCGTATAAGTAAAAATGAAATGCAAAACGACACGACACAAAGGCAGTAGGAACGCGACATGAGCGCGATATTAATTTTGAAAACTGACCTTAAAAGGGTAAGTTTCCTTAAAGGCAAGTTTTTATTTATGTCATTTATTTTGTATAGGTAATGTGTAAATGAACTTGATGTAGATTACGTTACTTCTTATCTTTTCTAAGAAAAATTATCATCTACCTTCCTTGACAAAAAAAAATAAAAAAAATAATTGTTTCTCCTCACTACGTTAAACTGAATCCCTCCGAATTATGAGTATACTTCGTTTAGTTTCTCTAGCGATATGACCTTTAGTTTGATTGGCGCAAAGTAGAAAAGAACAGCACTAGGCCAAAAAAGGAAGGAAACAACTCTCGGCTGAACTCTTAACCGGTGAGGAGCGTATAATCCGTACAGTACTGCACGGAAAAATTGACCATTTTATCCACAACAATTGCATTGCTCAAATGTGCTGTTATTGGTACCAATTACTACTGAAAATATCAACGAAATATTTATTTATACTTGAAGACATATTAAAGGCTTTAACGCTTGTCTTCGACTCGCACTACTATTCATGATTGAACAAAACTTTTGGCAGGTACTGTATGAAAAAGTATGTTTATTGAACCAGAGTCGAGAGTGTAATGAGCTTTTTTCTACCTACTTACAACTTTGCCAGCGAACATCCAACAGATTGGCTAGATGGCTCCTGCTAGAGAAAGTAAATGAAGTATAGGTATATTACATATATACTAAAATTATCCAGAATTTAATAAAACAAAGTGAAAAATAAGCTTTATTCAACCCTGAAGAATGCAGAATTGAAAGGATCCAATAGGTGTTGAAATCGGTACGTATATATAGTAATAATATATAAATACATTTTGTGAGGAAGTACATCCTTGTTTTAACGATTGTTATCGTTTTGTTTTATTTCATTGCATTCGATTTCTGAATCAATGACCAGGAAATATACATATATGTATGTAAATGGGCTTATAAAGTACAATAGAATACAATACAATAATACATATAATAACACACAATACTTTTATGTACATACAACACAACAGTGTTATTGTACTATATGCACTTGTGGCACTGACTTTGTGGCACCCATCTGTCGCTTCACAAATTGCGTCACAGACCTGACGCCGCGGCGTCGTTCGGCTACAGAATTTTTATTATTATAAATTTCCGAGATATTGTCGGGTTTCATTTTGATTTTATGAAAGAAGAAAGAAATAATCTTTAATTATCCATCAAGTAATAATTAGTTCTGTTATTAGTACGATATGGACATGTACACTTATTAACATAGGATGGGTCATTATAGACCAAACACACAGAGACAGACAGATTAATTTTATCATCCTTCCTTATAATAACTTTGTCTGCTCGAAATAGTACCATATAAATTTCTGTCAGTACGTATATTTCGCAAAAACGAACTTCTTATAATAATAGTTATGTTATTAGGTGGATCAAACTCACATCGGTTTTGTTTTTAATCAAATTTTTTGACGTAGCAAAAAAATAATTTTCGATCATCATTATAAGGTTGTAATTTTTCACGTGGAGTTCGCATTTCCCTAAAACTAGAACATTCCACATCCTTAACTGTTTGCGAACAGTAATTTAATGTAGCTCAACTCCTGTTTCCTCCTCTAACACGTCTAGCCCTTCATGTCTGAGAAGGTGTCCTACCCCTACCAACCCATCTCGCCTATTTCTTATTTACTTCCATACTGTCCTCTGTTTTCCTATTCTTTCTAATACCTCTTCATTTCTAACCTTCTCTATCCACGGTACCCTTACCATTCGCCTGTATCACCACATTTCAAACGCTAACCTAACTTTTTCTTTTCCGCCACGCCCACTATGTTTCGCACCCATATAATGCCACGCTCCAAACATACACCTTTAACAATCTTTGTTGAAATTGTAGAATAATTGTTGAGCGCAACTATTTTTTTTCTACGTATGCTCCCTTTTTAGTAATACATTTTTGGAAGTTTTTTAATGCCATTAGCGAATAACTTGTAGTAAAATTTTTAAAACCCCTAACATGAATCATAGCTAAAAACACTCACAATCAGCTCACCCTGCAAACAAAAAAAATTAAATCAAAATCGGTTCATTCGTGTAGAGGGTATGATGCCACAGACAGATACACACGTTAAACTTATAACATCCCTCTTTGGTGTCGGCGATTAAAAATGAACGTGATCGTGTAAAATAGTATATACTTTGCCTAAAAGTATCTTCTCATTTGCGATAATAAAAAGACAATATTCATACAGATTGCTCCTACATAAAGAGTAAATATACATTTTATAAACACATCTCCTTATCTACATATAATTGGATTCTATTTTCTGTTGTAAACTATTGAATTGAGTGCATCTAAAAATAATTTAAAAACCGGAGTTAATGAGTTGATAATGGTTATACAGAGGTGGTTAATTAAACAGGTATTTTCGATT
Organism: Agrilus planipennis; assembly: GCF_000699045.2. Taxonomy (NCBI): domain Eukaryota; kingdom Metazoa; phylum Arthropoda; class Insecta; order Coleoptera; family Buprestidae; genus Agrilus; species Agrilus planipennis. The sequence goes on from NW_020439095.1 coordinate 128,889, forward strand.
ATTACGAAACAAAAGAATAATAAATTACCACAATGACTACGTGGATCGAAAATGAGTCAAACTGACTTAACAATACGGAAAAATCGTTAAATGCATGTTTTCCAGCGGAAGTTATTAAAAGTGTTGATTATCTTTAAGTTAAATATAACCATTCTAAATGAATATGCATAAAAACTTAATGGTATTTATAAGCGTTAAATAATGGAAAAGGTAGAAAGAATCTATTTTTCTGTCTATTGCAGTACCTATAGGCTGAACAAATATTTTTGGATTGGAATTGTAACATTTTTATCAACAAGTTCAGTTTATTCTTAAAAATACATAATAACTAGTCATTTGGGAATTTCACCTTTTTGGACCCCTCCCTTCCCCTTCGTCACACACCACGACCCTCAACGTCACAAAAACTAGCATCCCCCCATATGTCACAAAAACTAGCACCCCCCATATAAACGATTACTTATAATTAAAAATGGCAATGAGAATGGCTTTTTATCGTAATAAAAAATTTTAAGAACTGCCAAGTCAAAAAAAAATAAAATAAAATAAAATTCACGTTTTCTTAGATTACCCCCAGCTTCCCCCTTATTTATGAATGCATATTTTATGAACGGTGGCTAAATAATTATTTTGGTTTCTTATTTTTAGACAGCGAAAGTCCAGTGGTTTCTCCTTTGGCAGGACCAGGCCCCGGTGGACACAAGCCTTCGTTCCGAAGCACAAAACTTGCTCGCAGGGCTCGATCTTTTAAGGACGACTTTTTGGAAAAACTATCCCAAATGCGCAGTCCAACGAATCAAGGCCTGCGATGCAGCAGTCCCAAGAGTCGCACCTCCAAACCCAATGTCATCGATACTATGTCAATCAAAAAGGGCCCCATACACGAATTGGACCAGTTGGAAAAACAGGTACTACCCCTATGTATTTATAAATAAAGTTATTAGATTAATTTTATGTATTTTACTAAGTATGCTTAAGTAAAGTTATTGTAGTTTCAATAACAAAGTAGATAAATATGTTTAGGGGGTGGATGATATTTGTAGAAATATGACAGTTGAAATTTCTCAAAAAAAACAGTTTCGAATTCTTTATTTCTAGATCTTTCAAACGATATTCTACGTGGTATATGAAAAGAATTAGAATTATTATTCTTGCCTCGACAAAGTTTCAGTATTCTCAATCACGTCAACGTTGTTTGTTTCAGATCCAATTTGCTCTAACCCATTTCCGCGATGTAGTGTCAAAAAATACGTTGGAGATGTTACCGGGAAACGGTACCATCGTATTGGACACTGTTTGGGCCATAAATTTGGGCGTGAAATCGTGCACTTCTGAAAGCAGTTCCACCGTTCTTTCAGCTACGCGTAAGATGTACCAGAGCGTAGCGCAACTCATAAAACTTTGCGATGACGTCCTCATCGATGGAGACCAGAGTGCGGCCTTGGATGAGAAAAATGTCTGCGATGTCCTAGCACAAGTCGAAAATTCGGTCAAGGTAAGATTATTCGTAGTGTTTCGATTTATAGGTAGTCGTTATCGTTCTTTAAGATTGAGCTTGTTTAACCACTTAACAGAAACAGAATGTTCTGGTGGTTTCCAAATTTATCTTACATGCATGTATACTTGAACAAATTGAAAACTAACAGTCAATGTCTTAATAAATGTTTGTTTAATTTTGCACACTTTTCAAATTTCGTTTTCGCAAATGAATTTTTAACACTGTTACCAAATGTGATCGTTTTTTTTATCATTTTAAGAATTTGATAGCGCTGGTGCAAGAAAAAATGGCATTACAACAGAGCATATCATATAAATCCCACGGGAACGCCAGCCTCGATATGCCAGCACAACGAAATTCCCTACCGGACATTCCTTTAACTCCTCGAGACAGGCAAATTCTCGAGCAGACTTCCTGTGTAAGCGGAAAGGTACGAGGCAGTCACAGTTCCGAATCTGTCCTACGGGATTCGAGTCCACCACCTAAACCGCCCATTCCAGATGGGTATGGCTTTTTTATTTTTGTAAAAGTGGTTTGTTCATCAAAAAAGTTTTTTTTTTCAGAATATTTTTTAGCATAAGTCGGACGGAAGTCGACGATGCTGACACGCCCCCTCCGCTTCCGCCAAAGAAAAAAGTGAACAGAAGTTACCAGCCAGTTGACGAATGCTTTAGTAGTAATAATTCCTTATTTAATTCTAGTCTAGAAAGGTAAATGGCTATAATTGTGATGAAAATAGTGTGATTTTTCCTTATGGGGCATCCCCATTGGGGACTTGTTTTTCTGTTTAGAATGTCGTTGAGGTCGAAGTCGCCGGAAGACTCGAGCTCACCGTTATCCGCAAGTATCGGCAGCTTGGATTCAAATCGTTCCAAAGAAGAAAGAGAAATTAAAGCCATCATGGACAATACGGATAGTGACACGACCATGATGGACAGCGATTTATCCAACATTACTGGTAAGATCACGAATTTCATAAGCAGACAAAGGGAAAGTGTCAAGTTTTTCATTACTATTTGTAACAATGGGAGTAATGCATAACGTAATTTTTTATTGATTAAAATATTAGTGTCTTTCATTAACTATTATTAATTGTACAATATCTTTTTGTTTGTAACAAGGTTTTTAGTACAATATTTTTTAAAAGCATTTAAACCTTAGCCCAAGACTGAATGAGAAATCATTTTTGAGAAAGAATAATAGTAAAGAAATTTTCTCGTATTATTGAAACATGTTTTCTCATTGAAATTTTAAGGAAGTCAATAATTTTTAGATAAACATAATTTTAATTGATGTTTTTTTCTCCTTCATTTATAATTTTGTATTCCAAGGATTGGACGATTCGTTTTTGAAGCAAAACTCCTCTTTTTTTAACCAATCCAACGAACTCCACGTGAACAATTTCTTCGCAAATCGATTGTCGAACACGGATTCAGGCTTTGTGTCGGTGGACTCGCACCGTAGTTCGAGATATTCGAAAAGGAGCTCGCAGCAAAGCAGCGTGAGCAGCCATTGGAACTCTTCGTCGGCGTTCCAAGCCAAATCTGCCACGATATTATCCACGGCTGAGATAAAGACTGAGAGCAGTAAGCAAACTTCTTACACTCAGAGGACAGTTAATACGGTGTCCGTAGCTGGCACTAAAACGACCTTGACGGTTGAAAATGCGGCCGACATACCCCCCGCCATTCCAGAGAAACAGTGTC
>NW_020439095.1:132634-139701 GCF_000699045.2 Agrilus planipennis
AAATTTTTGTTTTTAATTAATACATTTAATTTTATGTATCATCGTCGTTTTAATAATTCTGTATAAGCATTACAAGAGGTCAATAAATTAAACCCCGGTAATTCCGCACAGGCCCTGAAAGCGTAATTCATCTCGCCTTTGCATTAACTTATCGATATTCCTTTGTATTAAAAAAATATTTCGTGATTTGAATTTTTTGTAATGACAAAAGTCGTAAAAAAGGCGTTTATTAATTATATTGCAATGTAATTCTACAATTGTTCGGTACACAGGGTGTTTCTGAAATAAGTAGCAAGCTTTAGAGGGTATTAACTAGATGCAATAGGAAATCGCATGGTGAGTAAAGCAGCTTGGTTAAGGGACAAAAAAATTTAAAAAAAAAACCAAGCGAAGTTGCAATTTGAAGCCGGCCCTGGTCGTAAAAAAACAAACAGTATATGACTACAAAAATACAAAAGAAATACAATGCAGATGCTACTATGTAGCAGTTGATTGAATACGGCGTTATAATGTCATTTCCTTACGTGAACCTACTAGGGCCGGACTGTACTTTTAAATACGTTTTTCTCGAAAACGGTGGACTTTCAAGCCAGCATACATTTACTTTATAGTGCCTTATCACCTCCTGCAAGCTTGCTACTTATTTCAGAAAAAACCTGTATATGTATTGTGTTTAAATTTCAAATGCATCTGTTGAAAATTTTAACGCTTTCACGGCTGGAAGTTTTTGAATAGGGTTCGATATTCGAGTGTGATGACCGTGGTGCAAGGTTGATTCTCCTTCCTCGGTGAGTTCACCAAAGGAGAACCATCCCTGGATCACAGCCAACAAGTCCGAATATCTATCCCTCTTCATTTATCACATGTTATATAAAATGATTAATTTTAATAAATGAATAACGTTATAAATATGTTACCAATGCGGGCCATTAAATGAGCTAAAAAGAAAAATACCATCACGAATGTTAAAAGAGTTATAGTAATTGATATATATTTGTTTGTAGTGTTCCAGTCAGTGGCTTACTCTGGTAAGTAAGCCATTATCCAAACGAGAATGTTTCTAACTTAGTCGAAATGAAAGAGACTATAAAATAAAAAGATACTTTTTTTATTGCATCGTGAGCTAAACTACACTACTTTCTCCTCCTGTTATTATGTATTTGTCACTGATACACTGATAATATTGCGTTCCCTGGCTCTAAAATTGGCGAATTTTGGTTTTCTTTAATAAAAGAAAAAAATCCGCCAGTTACGCTTTGAAACTTTGCATGTACAATGTATAAACATATTTGTTTTCAATGTGTCAGGATTTGTTTTTGTTTTTTTTTTCTTTTTTGTATTTTATTTTACCGAACAATGACATAATAATAAGTGTATAATTATATTTGCTTGGCTTCTTTTCATTTCGTGCTAGCTTTTGCTTGAAATTTTTTGAAATGTATGAAAGGAATCGATACTTGTTCCTTATTCCTTACATAGTACTATTGTATTTTCTGAAAATAGTTTTCTATTTTACACATCGCAACTGCATCATTTTTTTATGGATTTCAGCCGAAAATATTTTCCCCAAAATTACCATTTACTAAATTACCATTTAATTAAAGTTTGCTCACATTAAATTCAATAGATGTTAAAACTAATTTCACAATAGTGTTATTTATCACAAACAAAAAAGGGGGCTTTCTGCAGTCTCGGAGAGTGCAGCTTTTCAATGAGATTCAGATAACCAAATTTATTTATTTTTTTGTTTCCTATAATTTAAATTTTTAATCTTTAAATTTTGTAAGAAAATTTAAGAGAATAACATAGATTTACTGAGCAACATCACTTAAATTATGTATTGTACCTAAGTTGTAAAGCTTTAAATTTATTGTTCATAAATTGCAATTTCGTCAGGGAATTTATAGACCAAATTTTAGATAGACTAAACCATAAAAAAGAAATAATTATTTTTTATGAGCATGTAATGATTATTTAATACTGAAAGTCTTTGATCTACGATATAATCCAAATAAATTATTCAGTTAGGTATTTTTTTAAACTGCGCTGAAAACTGAAATCGTTTGTTTTATTTGAGATTTCATTAATTTTTGTGTTCAATTTAAGTTTTTGTTTAATCTACGCAACTAAAATAATATAATAAAACGAAAATAATAATTTTTCTTTTACTTACGATTAAATAAGTAATGTTTGTGTTTCTTTTAACTTTCAAAAAATTCACTACCTCTAGATAATCAAAAGAAATCTTTTCCACTTTCTCCCTACTGACAATTTTAATTACAGTAATGGCCTACATGGAGATGATTGGCAACTGTTCGCACGCTCATGAACAAGAGGCAATGAGACACTCGGTACACATGGTGCAAGGACAATGGACGAGTCCGTCAACTGGAGGCCTATCCTCGACCCAGTCGTGCACTTTTAGCCAAAGTTCTTTCAGTTCGAGCGAATTTTCGAACAAACAAACGATGGCATTGCAGCCTCTAAATAATATAAATAGTAATAATAGGTACGTTTATAAACATTACATTCCTGCAATTGTTTGATGATAACGTAACCAACTGGGATACTGTATATGAAAATGATTTCTCCTTTGTTTTATTACCCATACAACAAATAAAAATTCCGCTGCTCTTTTTTCATCTTTTCCTTTTTTTAAGTAAATCTCCAATTCTAAATTCATCCATGAGTAATGGTGTTCCACCTGCGTTACCACCAAAGCGCACACGCACAAAGTTCAACAGCGCTTCGGAAACACCAACGTCACCTACAGTGGTCTTGCCCGAAGAGAACAAATCGCTGCCTAATCTCCTTGAACACACTCCACTCACTACGACAACGGTTACAGTAACCAATGGAGGTTCTAATTCACAACCCACCTTGACTGAGAGCAAGAACAGCAAGCCGACAACGAACGTCGAGGAAGAGGAAGATTTAATGGAAGCGTTAGATGTGAGCAAATATTTGATACTGAAGAAACCTGAAGAAGATGGACCGGATATAAGAGGGGGCCGTATAGAAGCACTGATTATAATGGCAACGAAAGCAACGAAAAACGGAGGTGAGTAAAACAAAAAATAAAAATCAGTTTCACTTTCTTCCAAATATTTATGTGTGGTGCATGTTTTTTGTTTACATGTTTATGTTATAATGAAAAAATGCCAGTCTTACAGTAATCACAATAAATACTCTTCAAAATGAGCGAACGGACGAAACATTTTCCATTTTTTTGTTTTGTATTTTGAAAAAAATACTTTAGGTTTTCACTGTATATTTAAACTCACGAACGATTCTTAGCTGATACGAATTTATTAAACTCTAATTTATTTACATAGGTGATTATTTTTTACAAGAAAAGAGTAAATATTTGATCATTCAATTTTTTTGCATTACCAGTTTTACCTAAAATTATTCATTTAAATTATTTACATTCACTTCCACTTCAGTTTTTGGTAAACCAAATTTTTTACTATACCAACTTTATAAGTTCGACAGTTATTATATTTTTACATATATATAGAAAACAATAATTAGTTGCAGTTTTTAACTAATAACAATCAACAAAATTTTTTTAACTCATTACTGATTCTTTTTACGTACAACTCCCAGAGGAAACAGAGAATGGTATGTAAATGTATCGTAGTAGTGCTGCATTGTAAATTAGTTCTTGAATTTTTTTGCCTACTTGTTTTATACTGTTTGATATTTTCTTGTATAATTTCCTTTACAGTCTTTACATATCAAGAGGCATTCCTAACAACGTACCGTACTTTTATCACCCCCTATGATCTTATCACGAAATTAATACTTCGGTACAATTATTTCTATTGTATTCCTGACCGCAAACCTAGATCAAGGGAGGCGTTTGCCCTCATAGTTAGAGTTGTCAGCGATCTCACGTAATTATTCAGCTAATATTTATAAATGGTACAATTTTACTAGTCGGTTATTTTTTTTTTTTTTCAGGCCCAACGATTTGAATAAAAGTTTGCAACAAAAATTGATGGATTTTGTGCAGGAGTTAATCAACTGCGGAGAATTAACATTGGCGAAAGCTCTTCGTGTAAAGCATTTAGAAAAATACGAGGCAAAAATGAGACTGACATCGGTGATCAATTATCCTTTGAGTGTAACTCTGTGCTCCAGATCGTACACCTTGAACAGCTTCAAGGCGGAACACATTGCTGAACAGATGACGCTACTAGACGCAGAGCTGTTTATGAAGATCGAAATACCGGAGGTGTTGATATGGGCGCAGGAACAGAATGAGGAGCGAAGTCCCAATTTAACCAGGTTCACTGAACATTTCAACAAAATGTCATATTGGTAAGTTAGTTATCAAATAGTTTGCATATAATATTGAGAAGAAATTCATTAACTTGAGGAAAATCTAACCAAATAAAAATGAATAATAATCTCAGTCTTAGAGAATCTTGTAAAAAATTGTGTTTTGCATTATCATAGTCATATTGATATTATTCGTTAGTTGTTTTTCTTGATATTAATAATTAATCATTAATGATTAAAAATTCGTGCTAGCTTTAATTAAATAATTAATTGAATTGTTCCTTTAAAAAATAATGAAATGATGTCCCAATTTTATGAATAAAATAACAAATGTCGTGCAATTATAATTTCAAAATTTTTTATAAATGGAACAGTACTTATACTTTATCATCATTTTAAATAAATAATAAAGTCTGAAACAATTTTTTCGTGGTAGTTTATTTTTTAAAAAACGTTTCCATAAAAAGTTGACAGCATCATTCTTGAAATTATTATTGTCACTAAATGTCATCTAATGTGATGTCTTTTTTATAATTACATCACCAATACATTTTATATGCGTTCAATTCTGTAGCACGATGCTACATTTTAGGATTACGTATGCTCCAACAAGGTCTACTTGTGTGGATATCTACTTGCTGAAAACGACGAAAGCAGACCACTTCGAATTATTTTATTCGATTAAGCTAACCTGCCTATCACGTTGAGGTTGGCTACGCCGGGATTCGTTTTCAGCAAGTAGATATCCACACAAGTGCACCTTGTTGGAGCATACGTAATTCTAAAATGTAGCATCGTTTACTGCACCAGTTGTAGTATTTTTTATGTAAAGATGAATTATTGTTATGTATATGAGTTTAATTGTGATCGTTACGTCCAAAAGAAAGCTTTACTGAAAAAAAAAAAGGCGTTAAATATAATAAAAAATAAAAATAAAAATGATAGAACTATACGAATATAGAATAAAAAAATGAAGTTTCTGTAACGTTAAGTTAGATAATCTTTCATGAATTATTAATTTACAGGGCCCGAACAAAGATACTCAGTGCAGATTCGAAGGATCGGGAGAAGTATTTTACAAAATTCATTAAAATAATGAAGCATTTACGAAAAATAAACAATTATAATTCGTACTTGGCAATCCTTTCGGCACTGGATTCGGCTCCTGTAAGAAGATTGGAATGGCAGAAGCATATACAGGAAGGTCTCAAAGAATATTGCGCCCTCATTGATAGTTCTTCCAGCTTTAGGGCGTATCGTCAAGCGTTGGCTGAAACTCAACCACCTTGCATCCCATATATGTAGGTGTTTTAATGTGTTATTATACATGTGATTTAATTTTCATTTTTCAGAGGTCTTGTTTTACAAGATTTAACATTTGTACATACGGGCAACTGTGACCTGTTGCCTGATGGTTCGATTAATTTTTCTAAAAGATGGCAGCAATTCGGTATTGTAGAGAATATGAAGAGGTTCAAAAAGTGGTACGTAATAGCTAAGAGAAGCACCTAAGTAAGCGTTTTTCTGTTTGTTATTGATTTGCCTAAAATTTATTTTTTAGCACGTACAACTTTAAGAAAAACGAAAGGATTATCGACTTCTTCCACAATTTCGACGATTTCATTGGCGAAGACGCCATGTGGCAGTTGTCGGAGATGATAAAGCCTAGAAAAGGCAAAAAAAATCCGTGATGATTCGGATGAAGATTTGCTATTCGTGTCGATCAATGTGTTCCTTCAAGCAGCTACTACTTGTAATTTCAATCTTCAAGGCTACTGCTCTTCGCCTTTTAATTTCATCGTCTTATTATTGACGTTGTCGAGAACGAAATCCAGGTTGTTTTTAAAAGTTTCCTCGAGATAACGAAACGGATATCTCGTCTATTAGCTCCTAAAAGTATTAATTCATTCTTATTGGGCCTGTGCCCTTTTTCAAACGTCCAGTGTTATGATTCCTCTATTCAGATGGAAAAACGATTGGTAGATAACTCAAGTGAACGAAGAAAATTTTTTTCAAGGTAAGAATTGATTTTTTTACTTTACGTTTAATTTCGAATTTTATCACCGTGTCCCCAAAAAATATTAAAGACGGGAAGAACATTTCGTTCATTTGAATTTCTAAATGTCTTTTACATCTTTTGTATAATGGCTTATAAAAACTCTGAGCCCTTCTCTTATGGAAATAATATTTTTGCATTTACCTTGAATATGGTGAAAAAATGTTACCATTGTAAATTATTGTTTTACTTTTTCTGAATTAGTAATTTTATCACATGATTAAATATTTTTAATTTGCTTTTTGGATATTTTTGGCGATGGTTAATACTGACTGATGTTTGAGGCTAAATTTTTAAGATTTCTGATTTTAAATCGCAACGCAGGAATTTACAAATCAAATTTTAACACATAAAATATATAAAAAAGAAATTATAATGAACAGGCAACATGTGATTAATTAAGTGATTGCTGGCAGAAATGTTTCAAAAAAAAAAAGTGGATCAAATGTAGCCATTTGTAATTAAGAAAAAAATATTTTTGTAATTGTCGAAATATTAATTTAACTATCATCATAAAAAAAATGACCAATACCTGTTTCATTTTTAAAATAATATTTATAACGCACTTTGTTAGTATTTTCTTTTGCGTGTTTATTGAAGCATTTCTTTCTATTTATGCCAGATATTATTTAAAAGTAGCTGAAGAAAGCAATATAAAAAAAAAATAGTAATAATTTTCGGTGATCTTTCAACCGATTGTTGTTGTTAATAATAATTTTATATG
>NW_020439095.1:139737-154707 GCF_000699045.2 Agrilus planipennis
ATATGCGTCCAAAAATAGTAAATAATTTATTATTTTTTTCCATTTTATTAAAAAAAAAAAATGTTTAAATCACACTAGGCAATTGGATTGATCGAAAAATTAGCAAAATTTATTAGGAAATATAATTTTCTGTAGCGTTTCGTACCTAGTTGTTTGTAAAGTCAAATGATTGATATATTTCAAAAAACAGCATTTCAAAGTGAACAAACCATTAAATTCTTCTTGGAATATTAGTTTTATTTGAATTAAAACTACATTAGTTCAAAATTATGATTTTTTTTGTTTTTTAAAGAGTTACGAATTAATATTTGTATATGTTTTGATATTTATAGTCGTTTTTAATATCCTCATATCTTTTAAAAAATATATCAATCAACTGAAATGTGGCAATTAGAATAACGTAAAATACATAAATAAATAGGCAAAATTACCTTTTCTGCTCTTCTGCAAATGCTACTACCTTAGGAAATGCGTATTAAAAATATATTCAATTTAATCATACATAGATGGCCTAATTAAAATAATCTTAGCTTTAACAAAAAACAAAATTAGAACGTGGACTGATGTAGGTATTCTAGAGGCTTTATAAATACCTCCTAATTTGAAACGTACATAATGTATAGAGTGTTGTAAAATTGATGAAAAGACTTACGTCTTTTATTTCATTAATTTTACAGCTAACGGAAATGTATCTAAAATATTTCTGAATTATAGAAATTGTGTTTTTTAATAAGAACATCTTAGTAAAATTAACCCCACAATTAAATTTCATTCTAAAGTTGTATTTATATTTTTTATTAATTGATTTTAAAATTACCGTTTTTTTATTTTAATTTGGATTTAATTATACTTTCTATAGACATCGAATAATATTTGAGATTTTGACCTACTGACTCTGCATGTAACATCTCTCTTTGTCTTCATTTTCCTTTAAAAAAAGATCTGTGAGAAATGAACAATAAAATTTGTTTGTTCTTTTGAAAAAAAATTTTTATTACTAACACGTCTTTTTGAGATAATTTTGTTATAGCGCAGTGTAAGACAAAGTCATGTAAATAAAACCCCGCTTCTGTAAATACCTTTATTTCATTTCTTGGATAATTGTTTATCTCAATTATTAAAATATTTATTTTAAAATATTTTGTACATTTTTTTTTCCAATTTGCACAAAATTATTTATCATTTATTTGGTTCTACCCGAATTCTTGAGATTAATATTGTAACTTAAAAAGTATTGTAATGTGTTATCTTTTTTATATTATTTATTAAGATATATATAATACTGAAGTATACGGAGTGATTTATTAATTCGATTTATAATGCTCAAAACGACTAATTCTGTTGATGTAATTTTATGTAGATGAAAATCAGTTAGTGGTCTTGTGGAACTGAATTCAATAAAACACTAGAAATTTATAATTCTACAGCTAGAGACTGAGGACGTTACCTTGTGTATCGAAAAACGTTTTAGGTTTATAAATGCTTGTATGTGGAATTTTGGATTTCTAGTGTTTTATATAATTTTCCTTTTTTTGGTTGCTATTTTATTATTATTGTGTTCAGTTTGTATTAAAAAAAAAAAACAATCGCTCTGTGTATCAGGTAGCAAAGGAAAAAACGGTGCTTCTATTTTAAGACGTATTTAATTAAATTATTCTTGATTTATACTTGAATGAGCGCTATCTTTATGTTGCACGTATTGAATGTATACAGGGTGTCTGTCGTGATTTTATTTCAGTTTCTGATACCATGTAACTGTGGTTTTACGTATGAATAATGGAATGCATTGTAATTGGCCAAAATTTCCAATTAGGATTTTGTTTTTAAGATGTGTACAGTATACAATCAACTCTGCCCTTGTAAATAAGTTTACTTTCTTGTACATGTAAATGATTTAAGTCATACTCCAATGATATACCAAGTATTTTTTTGTGTATGTAATTTTCATAGTTTTTGTCTGTTTATGTACAATATGGATGAATATTAAACGGAGAAAAAAGGAAAAATAGGGCGTAAGATACGTAGATACCTTTTAAAAATTCTTGATGTAACGTATAAGTAATTTTGCGGAACTAAAACTCAATTTGTGTGTGTTGTAGGTAGGTATTATTATTGCAGACCATTTTTACCATAATTTTATGTAAGTGTATGTAATATCCTTTCGTTATATAATTGTTACTTTTATTTTACTTAAGCGAATTACCTACATAATATTAATCAATTTTAATTTTCTGTTTTTGTAAAGTCATTAATTTATACTAAGTATTTTAATTTTTGTGTGATATGTATGTAAATGTATTAAAAATGAGAAATATTTAATCTTTGATTTTTTTCTACAGCCTTTGTTCTTTTAACTGTATACGTTATCAAATATTCTAAGGAAACAAGCATGGATAGTAGGCAACTCATTGAGCAGCAGAATATTTTGGTTATCTAAACTGAAGGAGCCTTGGTACCTATGAACTACACCATTCGGTTCGTACCATAGAGCATGGAAGTTCGTATACACAAACCATTGACATTAGAAACTACAAACTACTTTATTAATGATTGGTCTATGGTTGTTTCATAGATAATCTTATTTACAGAAGTGAGGTTATTGCGTTAAATTAAAGTAGTAAATAGTGTTAATAAGTTGTAAGAAATAATATGTAAAATAATACTTTATTATTTTTTAACTTATTTCCTGTATTTAAATAATTAAATTAATAATGTCTTGCAATTATGCAGAGGGCTTATCGCCTTACGAAAATAAAGGAGTTCTTGGCGTTGCTGAGGTAAAAACAATTTTGAAATGGTAGTAATGTCCTTAATTTTGTATTTTTAAACTATATACAGAGATTTGAATCTCACGAAGTAGTAGAAGAAAAGTGTAGAACTTTGGCAGACTGGATCTTACAAAGTAGACATGTAGTTGTTCATACAGGAGCAGGAATTAGTACGGCAGCTGGAATTCCTGATTTTAGGCAAGCAGTTGACTTTAAAATTATGTTTTGTTTATGTATGACTTATTATAGGAGTCCCAAGGGTGTTTGGACTTTAGAAAAACAAGGTCTTAAACCACAAATAAATATATCTTTTAATGATGCTACTCCAACTAAAACACACATGGCGTTGAAAAAACTAGCTGACATAGGTTACATACATTATATTGTAAGTCAAAACATCGATGGACTTCATCTAAAGACTGGGATTTGTAGGGAGCTTATTGCAGAATTGCATGGTAATATGTTTGTTGAAAAGTGCAACACTTGTGAAAAGTAAGTAATTTCTATCAATGGTGTTTTAAAATATGAAATGTGAACTCTTTTATGTTTTAGGCAATTTGTTAGAAATTCTGCAACGACTAGTGTGGGTCAAAGACTTCTAGGAACCATGTGCAGAGGATATCGATTGAATGGCAGGCCATGTAGAGGCAAACTGCAAGATACAATATTAGACTGGGAAGATAACTTGCCTGAACTAGATTTAAATATGGCAGATTACCATTCACAGTAAGTCAACAATTAATGGAATAATAGTGTTAAACAAGCTATTAACAAATATTTATAGGGGCTGTTAATGATTGATTATCTATTAAACATTTTAGGAAAATTTAAAATATTAATTTTTGTTTCTATACTGGAAAGGGAATTTTTCAAATTAATAAATAATATGCAATTTTAAAATAAACTAAAAAATGAAAATAATCTTTTGAGTCACTTCTAAAAACCAAAAGAAATTTAAATTTTTAAATTTAAAGAAGACTATCAACAATAGGTAAATAGTATATTAATGGGCATTTCAAAAGTAGGATGTACCTGTATAGGGAGGTGGTATATGTATACATGTATATGTATTACTTAATTTTTCTTGTAATTAGTGTACAATAGTTTATTATTTACTGACTTTTATTTTATAGTGCTGCCGATTTAAGTATATGTTTGGGATCAACATTGCAAATTGTTCCTAGTGGTAATTTACCTGTAGCTACAAAAAAAAGCGGTGGACGTTTAGTGATAGTGAATTTACAACCAACAAAACAAGTATGTTTGATTTATAACCAGTTAATTTACATACAGATAGCATAGCTATTACTTGTTCATAAATCTGGTACAAAATTACTTAAAACTACATTGATAAACTGTACAAATAAAGGCATTGGTTAATTATTTATAGCAGTCCATATAATTTTATGATGTATAAATGGATCTCTTTTTACTTGCAGGACAAAAAGGCTGATCTTTTAATCAATAGTTTTGTCGACGATGTATTTGTACAAGTGATGAAACATTTACAGTTAGAAATTCCTGAGTATTCATATGAAAACGACCCCACAAAAAAAATTAATGATGTTATTGAATGGACCATTCATCCTGTTTATGTGAAAGACGCCAAAAAATTGTATGATACCTTCTCTAAGAAACCCAAAAAACGGAAAAGTGACGAGGATGTGTTAATTAAAAATGAAAAGAAAAAGCAAAATGATTCAAGTGAATTTAACAGTTACAAAATAGATGAAAAATCTGCCTCAGAGAATGTTGAAGAATTAAAAGAATGCACTGCTAATATTAGTGAAAATGCTGAACAAGTTATATCCCAGGCTTCAGCAGAATGTATTTAGGCGGTAAAGATTTTATATCATCAAGAAAAAACGAGAATATTGCTTCAGTTGTGTAAGTTGACTTTTTTAGAAAAACTGCCTTAGTGCATAAAAAATTATATTTGTATGAAAGCAAATTAGTATAGGTGGTAATGACCCTAATTCAATGAACCTCAAACTTATTAGAATAGATACATACAATTAGATTGATTCATAAAAATATTTATTTACAGTTAACCAGACTTACACATGTTGGTCACGGCTATCATCCTTGATAATACATAATATACAATTTAAAAGTGTACTTTGTAACTTATCCAATAATTTTTATAAAATGTTACTTTGCTAAATTTAAAGAAATTTTAAGTTGCTGTAATGATTTTTTTCCATTTTGAATCAACATCTTAATGGCATATTCGTCAGTTGTGTTAGCATTGTTTCTGAAGTCTGTCTGTATCCATTTCTTTAGCTCATCCCTGTAATTCTTATCAGGTACTTGTCTAGCTGTTTTCAAAAACTGCCGGTACAGATTTTTTACCTCTCCTTTTAAGATAAACTAGAAAGATCAATTAAGTAAAAAAAAACCACTTATGGTGAATATTAACATACATGTTTTAAAGAATAAACATGTTTAGGTGACTTGCTCATCATTTTCTATTCAGGGTGTTGGTAGTTATAAAATATCAAATTATGTTTTTTAAAAATTATCTAATTGTAACCATTTTAAAGGCCTATTAACATTTTATAGGTTAGAGTAGGGAACATTACGTTATATATATCAACTAACGAGGATGCGAAATTAGTCTTTTTTGTTTAGGGTCCTTAATAATATGAAACTAAATACTATTTTAAATGAAATAGAATGCGGTGAAATCGTTTTTCGTTTTCTAAATTACTTTCGTATTCGTACATATTTCTCTTCTTTTTCTTATTGTAGTATCTATGGTTCACGTTAGTACATCTTTATCTATGTATTACTAGTTAGTTTCCCTTGTATATCTATTATCTATGGTTAGTAAGGTTATAATAAAAAGTGTAGGTTTGACGTTTAAATCAGTTTATATAATTATGATAAGTTTATTTTAATTTTGTGCTTATTGTTTAATACAACACAATATGTATAATACGGTGTAAATTTTAAAATAAGCAATGCGTTTGAATTTCTTTACATGATTAGCGTGTACAAAAAAATAGCAATGATGGATTATGAATTTAAAATGAAAACTCAAAATGAACGAGTAAAAGTGGAAGATTTATTTGAATATGAAGGCTGTAAAGTTGGTCGCGGGACTTATGGTCATGTATACAAAGGTAGAAGGAAAGATGGGTCAGATAATAGAGATTATGCATTAAAGCAAATTGAAGGCACTGGCTTGTCGATGTCAGCCTGTAGAGAAATTGCTGTTAGTTTCTTTTTGTACTAGTAGATATTCCAATCCAAAAAAGTAGATAAGGAAAAAATAAGTAATTCTAAAGTGAAGGTTTATTTATTGTATTGTATAATCTATGCACCTACTCAATTTTCTGTTGGTGTCATTAAGAAGTTTTTAATTGTGGATGTTGTGTATCTTAATTAGTTACCATATTTATTCTTTTAAATTGTGTGGTTGTTTTATTTGTATAAAATATTTTTTGTGATAAGAATTTGGAAAGAAAATATATTAGCTAAGGGTGAAATTATGTACATATTAATAATGTTCAGCAACACCTACAGAAAATTGAGTTTGTACCCTTATAATCTTACTCTGAAGAAGCCTTATAACCCCAAAGCAAAACGTAGGTGTGTAGATTATAAAAATTAATAAAAAACCTTTACCCAAAAATTGTTCATTTTTTCTTCAATATTAATACCGTAGGGGAATAATTACTAACCAGATTAGATAGCAATACATATGTACAAGCCTGTAACATTTTTAATTTTCAGTTGCTACGTGAATTAAAGCATCCCAATGTGATAAATCTTATTCGAGTGTTTTTATCACATAATGATAGAAAAGTCTGGTTATTATTTGATTTTGCAGAACATGATTTGTGGCACATAATCAAATTCCATAGGGCAGCAAAAGCAAACAAGAAACCTGTTATGGTACCAAAGGGTATGGTAAAATCACTTTTATATCAAATATTAGATGGAATTCATTATCTACACTCCAATTGGGTTTTACATAGAGATTTGAAACCTGCAAATATATTAGTAATGGGGGAAGGACCTGAAAGGGGTAGAGTCAAAATTGCGGACATGGGTTTTGCAAGACTATTTAATGCACCCCTGAAACCACTGGCTGATTTAGATCCTGTAGTGGTTACATTTTGGTACAGGGCACCAGAACTGCTTCTTGGAGCAAGGCATTATACTAAAGCAATTGGTAAGAAACATAGAAGTCACTTTAGGATATTTGACCCATTGACTAACAAAATACAAGAAAAAAGATTATTAAAAATATTTTTTTTTCTGTACAATGGCTGCACAAATTTTAATATTTTTATGTAGTAAATAAAATTTCTTTTTACACTACTATAAGAGTAACAGAATAAACAATTTTCCTTAATTTATTTACTTTATATTCGTGATGGTGTTTTATGTATCTATTTAAAAACCAATAATAGTAATGTAAATTGTACAAAGGCATATGTAGATATTTCTACATAAGAAGTGGTAAAAGAAGTATAAACTAAGGCTTGACTCTAATAAAACATGAAAGTATTATGTAAAATGTATATATAGTTATTATGTTACATAGATATTTGGGCGATTGGTTGTATTTTTGCTGAACTTCTAACGTCAGAACCAATCTTCCATTGTCGCCAAGAAGATATAAAAACCAGTAATCCTTACCACCATGACCAGTTAGATAGAATATTTAATGTTATGGGATTTCCACATGAAAAAGATTGGGAAGATATAAGAAAAATGCCTGAACATCCCACATTACTGAAGGATTTTAAGAAATCAAAGTAAATTAAACTGTATATATTCAGGTATATTTATTTAAATTTGATAATTTCAAATTTTAATAATTTTTCTCTGTTGTGAAATTTTGTCAAATTTAAATAAATATATATTCATGTTGGCAGGATATTAACAGTAATATTTAATTTTTTTTTAGTTATATTAATTGTTCCCTTGTGAAGTATATGGATAGGCATAAAATCAAACCTGACAGTAAAGCATTTCATTTATTGCAAAGACTACTATTAATGGATCCAAATAAACGAATTACATCAGAGCAAGCAATGCAAGATGCTTATTTTCAAGAAGAACCACTGCCAACACAAGATGTTTTTGCTGGTCTCTATAATCTACATCGTTTATTTTAACAAAATAATTATTAACTTTTGATTTGTATACAGGATGCCCTATTCCTTACCCAAAAAGGGAATTTTTGACCGACGACGATCAGGAGGAAAAGACTGATAATAAACAACGACAGGCACAACAGCAACAGCCCCAACAACAGCAGCAACAACAGTCTCAGCAACAGCAACAACAACAAAATCAACAGTCTAACAACAACGATAACCATGGTAATCCCGCTAAACGACCACGTTTGGGTCCACCTCACCCTAGTCAAGTCAATCCTCAGGTAATACATTTTCACAGTTTTATAATTTTTCACTAAATAGTTGTAACTTGATATAATATCAAGTTATTTGCAATATATTATATTATGAGCCTATGGTTCTTTAAAGGAAAAATCACGTGTATTCGGCAGTTGTTTTAATTGAATTGTTTTATATTTACAGGTTGTTCCTATCACGTCGCAACAACAAGAATTCCATCAACAACAAATGTTGTACAATTCCAGTAGTCAACAGCAGCAAAACTTTCAACAGAGGTATTAATAGAGGTTTGAAATAAATTATTATGCTTCCTACATAATAAGGACAATGATCTGTATTTTGAAATAGCTAACTTTATTACAACCTGAATTAAAATTAGCTACATATTACTTTTCAAGCAGAAAAAAAGTAATACAGTTTTTCTAAATTAAACGATGTATATTTTCCTACTTTTAATGTCCATCCATTCACATATAAAAATTCATAATTAAATTCCAGAAGATAAACTTCTAGTCGAATGAATACTTTTGTTCAGTGAAATTATCTTTAAAAGTAGGAGCTCTAAATTTAGGGTCCAATTTTGGTCTCAATGCTGCCAAACTCACAAGAATTGCTTCTTCAGTCCTTATAGTTCGTGATCCCTGATTTGGTAATGTATTCAAGTAATGATCAAACAATAATGTTGGATCATTTACTTTTAATAACTCATCACTTTCAAATGCAGCTTCTAATCCAGCAAGTCCACCAAACATCACTAGTAAATGATCATACACAAAAGAACTGCATTCATCAATTGATTTACCTTTATCGGAAGTTCCCAACAGTAAATCATACCTAATAAATAAAACAAAAATTTAATATAATATAGTGTTTACTTATAAAATAGTTTACCCATCTTTGTAAGGACTTTCTGAAAAAATATGTGAAACTGATTCAGCTAATCTTACAGTATATCCCCAATAAACACCTGTTTCTTGACGTGGTGTGTGAGGAGAAACAACTAGTCCTTTTAATTTTCTAGTTGGATCATCAGGATTATGAATCTTTACTGTGCAACGAAGACCAGGTGTTAACAGCTTATCTACTTCAACATCCTTAAACAAGCCTACATAGACTTGAGAGCCTCTGTTGGTTTTAGGTGGTTTAGTTGTTACCACTCCTTCCCTAAAGAAAATTACATATCAATCTGGAATAATATGTAAGTATATTATTATTATCTAACCTGAAAGTAAAATGATCATCTTGTCTTAAATGATGTGGAGTATCTATTGGATTTAAAACACCTACAAAGCGCAAATCTTTATGAATAGGAAAGAAATATTTTCTAAGATATTGTGGACACTCGAGATACTGTAAAATTCTTGCTAGTTGTACACAACATCTCCTTGAAGTTTTAATTTCATTTCCAGTTTCAAGAACATCTTTTCTAATTTCACCTTTGGGCAAATCGTCGTAAACTATAATCTCATCAATCTGAAAAATAACAGCGGCTCTTGCTATTTGTCCTGCCAGGTATGTTCTGAATTCATCACTTTGTGCGTTATCTAAAATTGAACCTGGCACAGCAATGCTTATTGTCGATATTTTTTGTTTTATTGGTTTTCGTTCTTCTACATCCTCGCTCTTTAAATTTACTTCTTCTTTAATCTTCTTCTTTAATTTCTTTTCTCGCCATTTTCTCCTTTCCTCCTTGCGTGCTTTATTTATTTCTTTCCATGACTTTAAATCTTTTCGCTCAAGTGTACAAGATTTAGCATTCTCTGTTTTTTCCATACCTATTAAAAAGCCTATTATACATTTTTTGCAACGAACTCAAATACCCTAAGTAACCTCAGTAATTAGTGTAGGTTAGGAATCATAGATAAGTTTATGAATAAAATTCATAGAATTGAATAGAATTCTGATATTAAAACTATATATTAAAATAATAGAATAATAAGGGTTCAACCGTGTTTTAAATATTTTAAAATATTATTTGGCAAAAGAAGTAATTTCAAATATTGCAATTTCTGAAATTACTTGTATGCAAAATAATTTACACTGGTGTTTGTGTGGCTGCATATGCAATGTTTTTTCCTTCGTAATTAGTGGTATTATTTTTATTTCTTAATTTTTTAATTTGTTGGTTTCTCATAATTTTAAATTGAATATTATTACATATTTCCTTTCACATTTTGCATTTTAAAAGTAAAAAATTTTGCCTTAAAATAAAAATATTGATGCTTGCTTTTAGGTGTGTTTTGACTATTTAAAAGTGTAGTTAATTCTCTTTTCTTATTCATTTTTACAGATCTACCGATAAATGAAAGAGTGTTGAAATTTATTTTGACCCTACTGAAAAAAAAATCGTGTACCTACTTCGGATTTCGTTTGAAGTTCATTAGGGTAATAAATACATGCCACAACATATGTAATATATAAATACTTCTAAAACTTGTTGTAAATCACAATTGATAATATTTTAATTTAGACACATATACAGATAATATTGTTTAAAATGTAACTTGGTTAATAATGTGTTACATTTCAACTTTCAATCATTAATTTATGCATGGCATTTATTACAACTATTTTCATTTAAAAACTTTTGCTAAGAAGAAGGCTGTTCATAAAATGTATACTCATTATTATCCTTCCAAAACATAGCAGCATACCGAAGAAGTATAAAGGTTGTATACTATAATTTATTTGATAGTAACAGAGAAAAGAGTTGGGAATTACTTTAATACAATATTACACAATTTTTTTTTAGCAGGGGCGAAATTAATTATATCTAAATACTCTTCAAAATATTTCATTTTACAAGAACACAAAAACTTTAGGTGCCATGTGCTGCAAAAACATTGGTTGTGTCAGTCGTCTTTATCTCAGATGTTAAACGTTTCAAATATCAAAAGCAAAATAAATGTGTGACTACCGTTTCCGGTAGTGTAAGTGTTAGCTTAATACAAGGGATTAACAATTAATTTAATTTTTTTTTTAAATGCGGTGATATAAACTATTTATACTTATATTTTGACTTTAATTTGAGTTAGAAGAAAAGAGATAAGGATTAAATATTAAAATTTTCAGCACAACAGATGTTTGTTTTGCTTATTAATTTTAAACCTTTAAAATATTATTTATTAAAAATAGTTAATAAGTTTTTTCTTTGTTTATTCAGATTGGCTAATCAATAAGAGAGATTGAGAAGTTAATTTTAACCCTAGCGATGACGACATGGGATGTCTGGCCTGGCCTCCTTTCTCAATTTGCTTTTCTTTCCACACATGTAAACCATGGAACGTTACATTCTACAGCTAATTCAGGTAATAATACTTAGTTAAATTAATATTAATTACAGTTCATTAATCTGGTGTCAATTTGGTTACCAAAATAAGGCCTAGAACATGACGCATAGAGTGACCAACATATGTTACTTATTTGTTGTTGTTCATTAATTAGTTGGGGGTTGTAGGTAATTGGGAAACTCAGTTTATCCAAAATTTTTCTAAAAAGGCCTAGTTGGCGTTTATCTCCACTACGTTTTGCTGATTTTGCCACAAAAGTTCGTAGAGAACATCGATTTACAGTTTCAACTCTCAATTTGAAAACGTTTTTATTTCTTGATTATTAATATTTTAAACTTTGATTTTAAAAGCCGTCTTTAATAAGGAATTCAAAACTGCTACTGCAGCTTGACGCTCAGAATACTTTGCAGTGAATTGGGTTGCCTACATCAAGGACGTGCAGTCACCATCCGTATTTAAAACGATATGTATTTTAAATTCATATATATTTATTGGTGGTACTATATGTTACAGTGCGAGTCGAAACTTGTAGACAACTGAATTTTTGATTTTAATAAAATAATCTAATCTTATTTGGTACATAAACGCCTACAAAAATAATTACGATTTTACTACACTTAACACTGTTAACGTAAATTAATTTTTTTCACTTTTTTTCGTATATTTCTCTAATGTGGGCATTTTTACCTTGGGTCCTGTACATTACAATTTTTTTACGACTTGTGATAGAGAAAGTTTTTTACAGTTAAAAATGCGGAGAAAAACACTGTTAGCTTTATCTGAGAAAATTGTGATGAGAGTATAAAACGATAATACATCTACGTCAGCAGTGCTTCATCCAATAGCTATCGCAAATTCGAGGCAAGCTTGAGACGTTCTCCGTGTATTATAAGATAATTATAAGTTCGCAGTGTAATGTAGATGTAGGATGTTTTGTTCGCGTCCTTTAAATTCAAGTTGCCGAGCTAATTTTTTCTAAGAATTAGTTTTATAATTTCAATGCGGAAGGTTAGATTCACTGATTCATACTATATTATTATTTTTTGCAATTGTCCACAGCATAAATTAAATCGACAAAATTGTTTTATATTGTATTATTTTATTTCATGTTTCATTTATTCAGTGTGAGTGTTTAATTCTTTTTTTTACCCATTTTTCGCATATATATAGGATTAAATATTTAAAATTTTCGCGTAACAGATGTCTATTTTGCTAATTAATGACTAGTAAATTGTGTATCTATTATTTTAGCAGACACCTTTGAAATATTATTGGTTAAAAGTATTTAATAATTGTTCTTGACCGTTTCTGCAGATTGGCCAACAACTGAGAGAAATTGCAACTGGCAACTGGCATCCTTTGGCCCATGCTTACTGAAAAGACAAGTAGTTTCCTATGGTATTTTAGCTGTTCATCTTTGAGGCTCTTGTAGTTAATTAAGGTGAGCATACATGTTATATTATATGTGTGGTGTGTTTATTTGATATTCACATAGAAAAGGGCTCAGCATTACTTTAACAATGTATCATGCACGTTATTTACTTAAAAGTAAATTAATTATATCTGAATACTTTTACATAAGACTTCATTTTACAGGAATATTGGAAGAACTTCGGATACCATTAAATTATAGAACACTGATTGCATTAGGTCTATTTAGTCCCAGACAGTAGCTTTACTTATGGTCCGAAAGAAAGCATGAAAGTTCCTTTTTCCCATGGGAACGGGGAAAGGATTTATAACATTGAATTGGTATGTAACAGAATCAATTAATAATAGTAAATCAAATCCTATAAACTTCGATTTCTTAGACATTTGTAATATGATTCAATAGACAACTTTTAAACAACGTTTTAGAAATGGCAGAAGCAGAACAGCAGAATTAATGTGGAACTAATATTTTCATCAGTTTGAATTCTACTGATATACTTGATTTAAAAATGTTAATTAATTACTTTTTCTTGCCTGTTTCAATAGATTGTCCAACAAATAAGAAGGGATTGCAGTTAATTTGATGCTACTGAAACAGTCCATAAATTTGACATCTTCACTTTGCAACATTATGCAGATAATTTTTGCGGTAACAATGGGAGGCAATCGAAAATTAATTTGGAAGCAACTGAAACAACAATTGTCTGCAGTAGTATCCCTCCTAGATTTGGTTTACTCATCATATTGGTAGACTTTATAACGCCATTTTCTACAATTAATTAAGGTGAGAATATATGACTTCATTAATATTAATAGCTCTATTAATCTCTCATGGAATTTCTGTTAATAATTATCTATTGTCAACAGTATAAATTGAGGTTATTATGCATCTACATCTTTTGACCTATTATCTATGCTCTTGACAGTTTATATTTTCCACAGAATAAGTTGACAGTTACCATTGATCTATGGAGTTTCTTTTTAACCTTTTTCTATTGTCTGCATCATAAATTGACGTCGTGTTATTTGACATTTATCTATGTCGTAGTCTATGGTTGTGGTGTAAAATGGCGTTAAAATAACCTTTGTTGTTTTGTAATTCAGCTATTTCACTTGCTTTTTGATGCGTTTTTAGTTGTGTTAAATGTTTCTTTATTAATATAGTGAAATTAATGTCTTTTTGTTGATTTCTACAGGTTATCCAACAAATGAGAGAGAATAAATGTCCAGTTTGGTTTTACTGAAACAGCCATGGGTGTTGTCTTTCGTGAATTATATTCTTGATTTGCTGTTTCGTCTTCGCTTTGTAGCACACTGCAGTTAATTTTCAACCCATGAGGGAGAGCAACTGGATATTTATTTGAATTCCACTGAAACAACAAATTCTCTACTACGGTGTTCCTCCTGGAGTTGGTTTGCTTTTTACACCGATAAACTTTGGTTCTACAATTAATTAAGGTGAGAATACTTGATATAATTAGTTTTAATTGCTCATTATTAATCTGTTACCACCGTATCTGTTTCAGATCGACGTTGGAGAAGACAAAGATGACCCCATAGTTGAAATCTTGCATGTTCTATCTAGAATTCATTAAGTTGGTTTTATTGAAATTAATTTTTTATTTTGCATGTTTTTTATAGTTAATTTGAATTAGTTTTTATTTTGCATGCGTATTTTTGTTCATTTTATTTGAAGTAATTGTTGATTGTAGATATTTTTATTTTTTTTTGTATGTAATAGTAATATAGTAATAGAACTAACAAGTTCAGTAGTTGTAGCATAGTCTAACATGTCTCTTGCTTACCTCTTCGCTTAGCTTACTGCATATTCTTACTATAAATTGCTTTGCATTTACCCTACGAATTCTACATGATTCAACGTTTCGTTATCGTGTGTCTTCCTTCTCACCCTTGTGGAATTAGGGAGGGCCTCCCCGAACGACTTCCCTTGGGCTTAGCTATTTAGTTGATCTTAAAAGTGTCTTATACACTTTTCGCGAGTCTACTCTAGCGTTACTTCCTTTCAGACAGGGTACAGTGGGTTATCTGGAATAGGAGCAATAGGCGACTGCCCAGCTTGCCTTGGCGAAATCTGTCCGATCTTCT
>NW_020439095.1:155507-207624 GCF_000699045.2 Agrilus planipennis
AAACGCACTGTTAAGACAGCAGGTAAAAGTTGGTCTGTGTTCTGTCGGAGCTGCCTGCGACGCGCTGATGAGATCCAAAGAGATCGAAATCGCGATCCGCGTCTGGCAGTTTCGACAGAATACAGACCACTTTCTATTATTTTATAAGTACTATTGCAATCAAGGCCGAATTGAGTAGAATAACAGAAAACAAAACTGCCATATATAGTTGATCCCGCACTAAAAATTGGAACTTTGAAAAAGATCTTTCTCGATTTATGCTCTCCTAATACAAATCTTCAGATTTATCAAAATTTTCAGTTTTGCGTCATATACGAGGGCTGGTCAAAAAGTTATGGAAAAATCAAATTTCAAAAAACAACTTGAATTTTCCATTACTTTTCGACTAACCCTCGTATTTTGTTCAAAACTAAAAATTTTCGTAAATTTCAACATTTGTATTAGGAGAGCATAAGTTGCATCGGGTCTTTTTCAAAAAACAACTTGAATTTTCCATTACTTTTCGACTAACCTTCGTATTTGGCTCAAAACTGAAAATNAAACAGATACGGTGGCAAACAGATTAATAAAGAGCAATTAAAATTAATTATAACAAGTATCCTCACCTTAATTAATAATAGAACGTAATATTCCAATGTTTACAGGTGTGAAAAGTAAACCAACTCCAGGAGGAATACTGTAGCAGACAATTTTTTCAGTGGAATTCAAATAAATATCCAGTTGCACTCGCTCATGGGTTGAAAATTAACTGCATGATGTTATAAGGCGAAGACGTAACAGCAAATCAAGAATATTATCCAGGAAAAACCACACCCATGTAGACATGGGCTGTTTCAGTATAACCAAACTGAACATTAATTCTCTCTCATTTGTTATATAACCTGCAGAAATAGACAAAAAAACATATTAATTACACTTATAATTAAGAAACACAAATAAAAACGCATCAAAAAGCAAGTAAAATAGCTGAATTATAAAACAAACAATCAACAATTTTACGCCATTTTACATCACAACCATAGATCACGACGTAGATTAACGTCAAATAACACGACGTCAAATTACGACATAGACAACAGAAAAAGGTTAAAAAGAAAATCCATAGATAGATAAACTCCATAGATACATCAATGATAAATATTCTGTGGAAAATAAAAAATGTCAAGTGATATAGGTACACAATAACCTCAATTTATACTGTTGATAATTGTTAACAGAAATTCCATAACAGATTAATAAAGAGCAATTAAAATTAATTATAACGTCGTACCCTTTTGTCTTTTAATATCAAACAAATACACTATGTATGCTCACCTTAATTAACTACAAGAGCATCCAGGATGAAAATTTAACAGCTTCGTTCCCAACGGAAAAAAGGCACTTTTATGCTTTCTTTAGAACCATGGGCACAACTACATTCCGGGGCAAATGAGGACTAATACAACCAATGCTCCATAATTTCATAACTTAATGGTATCCGGATTTCTTCTAATGTTCCTGTAAAATGAAATCTTATGAAAAAGTGTTCAGATATAATTAATTATGAAGTATATAATGTGCATGATCATTATTAAAGTAATGCTAAATCTTTTCCTTTGTTAGTATCAAATAAATACACTACATATAGAAAATATAGTATGCATGCTCACCTTAATTAACTACAAGAGCCTCCAAGATGAAAGGTTAACAGCTAAAACACCATAGGAGACGACTTATCTTTTCAGTAAGCAAAGGATATAAGTTCAAATCTCTCTCAATTGTTGACTAATCTGTGTAAACGGGCAAAAACTAATTAATTTAATAGATATCTGTTACGCAGAAAATTTAAATATTTAATCTTTTTCACTTTCCTTCCTTTCTCTCAAATGAAAGTCAAAATATATGCGGAAAATGGATAAAAACAAAAGAAAACACTCGTATTAAATAAATAAAATATGAACGAACGAATAAAATAACAAAACATTAAAAATGGCGACGTAGCCACCTGATGTCTCTTTCATGATATAATCTAAACTCTAAACTACTATAAAAACTTATATAACTTCACGATAATGTTGACCTGTGGGCTTATCGCAATTCTGTGATATAATAAACGAATATACGATAAACAACGTTAAAACAGGATAAATAAATTAATTTACACTAAAATTTATCGGATCTGTGAATTTTAGTTATTAAATAGTTGGAGCATTTCTAAATGAATAAGTAGTAGTCACCGCCTAAAATTTTCAGTTAGTTTGTACTTTTATGTACTGTTACCTTTTGGTTTTCTTTAAATATCTAAATACCTATTCACCTTATACAGGAACGTAAGAAGTTTTAGTTATAAAACCGTTGTGAAAAAATTGATAAGCACCTTTCATTGGTATAGGAGTGGGAAAAGTGCGAGTCGNAATGAGGGAGTTTGTAGTGGTTGGAAAATCTAAAATGAATTTTCACATTAATATTGCATATTAACCACTACTAGTAGTTAAAAAAAATGTCATAGTACTTTTTGAAGACTTCCGATGCCTACGAAAGAAGTAACTGTTAACAAATTACTCAATCTTTGGACAGAAAATTAAAAATTCATTGCTTTGTTCTTATCGTTGTTACTATATGCTTACTAAAAAAAGGTTGGTAGGTACATTACTTTTATTCTTAATCGATCGCTTCTTTGATTAAGAAGCATTTATCTCCCTGACTATTACTTCTTCATTACTTTTTCATAATCCCACCACAATTTTGCTAGATGAAACTAACAGTTTTTTGTCTGCATATTTAACTATAAACATCTTTATCTATCAGAAATCCTATGAAAAATTGTAATGTACAGGACACAAGGTAAAAATGTCCACATTCGAGAAATATACAAAACAAAGTGATAAAAATTCATTTACATTAACAGTGTTGAGCGTTGTAAAATTATAATTATTTTCATAGATTGCTTATGTACCAAATAAATTTAGATTATTTTATTAAAATCCAAAAATTTAGTTGCTTACAAATTTCGACTCGCACTGTAACATTTGTACCTTTATCTATCTCGACAACAGCGCACTCATGTAATTTCGCGGGAAGGTATCATAATTTGAATTTAAAATCCAAATTGTTTTAAATAACCCTGGCGACTGTTGGTCCTTGATATAGGCAACCCATTTCACTGTCAAGTGTTCTAGCCATCGGGCGGCAGTTGCAATTCTTAATTATTATTTTTATGTTAATAATTAAGAAATAAAAACATTTTTAAATTTGTATTTCGAAGTGGAATCGATGTTCTGTAAGAATTTTTGTGACAAAATCAGTAAAACGTAGTGGAGCTATAACGCCAACTAGGCCTTTTTAGATAAACTTAACTTTGCAATTAGCTACAACCCCAACTAAANAAATCACGGTTTAAAATATTAATAATCAAGAAATAAAAACGCTTTTAAACTGGGAGTTGGAAATCGATGTTCATTGTGAATTTTTGTAGCCAAATGAGCATAACGTAATAGAGCTACAAATGCCAAGAAGACCTTTTGAAGCAGATTACAAATGTTAAAAAAAAAATGAAATTTCTGGTACCTCATTTATCATTTCTAATTGATACTGTTACTTACCTGTTCAATGTCATAAATCCTTCCTTCTGCTACCGCACACTGCCTTCGTTCCCAACGGAAAAAAAGGCACCTTCACGCCTTCCTCAAGACTTCAGGTATTACTACTTTCCAGAGTCAAAGAGCACTGATACAACCAATGTTTCATAACATATTGTGTATGGAATTTTTATGTTCCTGTAAAATAAAATATTATGAAAGTTTTCAGATATTAACTTTGCCTCCCTACTAGAAAAGGTACATAATATAATATTAAAGCAATGCCATACCCTTTTCTCTATCAACATCAAACAAATATGTTGTATACGACTTAAAATTATTTAGAGGTACTGCTGTTTTGGAAAAGAAAAAAAAACATAATAACAGTANAGGCAACCCATTTCACTGTCAAGTGTTCTAGCCATCGGGCGGCAGTTGCAATTCTTAATTATTATTTTTATGTTAATAATTAAGAAATAAAAACATTTTTAAATTTGTATTTCGAAGTGGAATCGATGTTCTGTAAGAATTTTTGTGACAAAATCAGTAAAACGTAGTGGAGCTATAACGCCAACTAGGCCTTTTTAGATAAACTTAACTTTGCAATTAGCTACAACCCCAACTAAATAATTGATAATCTGTTTTCAAAAATCAATAATTCAGTAACCCTGATTAAAACACTAAATTCCAAAATCCCTCAAAACGTGTTCATAAAATACTTACGTAGCCAAAATAAAACCACTGAATTAACGAATAAAAAACAAACATTAAAATAAAACAGCTTTGGTTTTGAACCATTTGTTTATAACAATAACAAATTCCCTTAAATAAAAAAAAGCATTTACGAAAAAACTGATTTTTTAACGAAACTACTCTATTACACCTTTTTGTATCTATTACGAAAACTAATAATTTGTAATTTGAACACAATAATATTCCAACATAACTATCCGAAGCTTCAGTAACAAAATTTTGTGATTTGTTTATGACAAATTGCATAACAGAATTCCTTCAAAAGTAAATAAAGACACCTCCTTTTTAATTTTTGTATGGGATTTTTAGAAACAAAAACATGAAAATTAAAATTTATTACCAATTGTTTACCCAACCAAAACATGAAAAATATTCTCAATGTCATCCCTTACTTTCTGATTCAATTAACATCTAACATAACCAAAAGTAACTGAAGTGTAACCAATTCGATGTTACAGACATTACATTAGCGACAGGCATCAATTTGAGATCATTTTTCAGTTTCCAAGGGTGGAAATCTTATGGCTCCTCTTTATATCTAATTGGAGACAAAAAATAACTTTTTTTTTTTTTCTTTCCAACTGCCTACAAATGTCAAAGACATCACTTTCTACTTCATGTATAAAACTGTGCAAGTTTAGTTTTTGGGCATTTTTTTGTATGTTTTGTCATACTTTAGAAGTTGTTTAAATTAAAAACAAAACTATTTAGAAATGTGTAAGTAGAACCCAGGGTCTACTTACACATTTTAAACTTTAAACATGAATGATGAAAGTAGGTTACAAATGTTGAAGGAGTTGAGATTTATGGGGTAGTTTAATAAAAATTTCACAACTATGCTTCATTAATGTTGTTACTTACCAACTCATTGTGACAAATCCTTCTTTTAGCAACAACACGCTGCCTGTAACAAATTGACAACCTTATAGTTTAAAAAACTAAACATATTTCAAATTGACTTCTAATTAATCTATACTTTTGGACATGCACAAAAAAATTAAAAATTGTGAATTATCTTCATAATTGACATTATGAACCCAGCCCCTGTTTTAATAAACATTTAAATCGAGTAAGAAAGGTTTTAAAATGAAATTGGTAATTAACAAAAGCAGGTTAAAATTTAAGATGTTGCTTGTCTGTATTTAAACTACATGCTAATAGGTAACCTGATATATTTTTTATTATTATAAAGACAAACATACCATTATTCGTAATTAAAGCTGTTTTCAATACAAAATGATAGATAGATGTAGGTGTTAACTGGATTTATCTGATACCGAGTCCTTCCTTGGTTTTTAGGATTTTGTTCATCTCCTGAATTAGCTTCAACTGTAACTCAATTAAACTGAAACCTTTTAATTTTTTNTCCTTGCAGTCCTATGATAAACTGCAACCCTCGTTAATGACCTATGTGGACCAGTTCTACCTAACATCATCAAGAGGCATTATGAAAAAAATCATATTTTGACCTCTTGATTGTGGAGAGCACTCATGACAATTGACAATTCATTGTCACAAATGAACAAGTAATCTTTTTGCGGTGGAAAAGAAAAGGCACTTTTACAATTCTTTGAGGTACTGCTACTTTCTGGAGAGAACTACAATCATTGCTTCATAACGAACGGCATCTACAGTTTATGTAAAATCCTGCGAAAGAATTGGCTAAATTAAAGACTGCAACTGTAAGCCATATTTTAGAAATATCATGTATAGAAATATGGTTAATAATTTTGGTTCTTTAGTATTCAATTCTATTTAATATTAATATTATGTATTACAGTAATTTCTAACTGGTCAGCGATTATAAAGAAAATTAAACAATTTTCAAATGTTAATTGTTTAGTCTACGTAGCAAAGAAAGTGATGTTCTGCAACACAGTGGATTTTATTACTCAAGAACTCAAATGAAAATTTCATAGATTTCATAAGACATTAGTAACCAATATCTGAAGTGAAAAAGTGATCCATAACGCAAGACAACCATAGCTGTTATAAGGTCCCCATAGAATTAAGTTTTTATGAATGAAATATAAAACATACATAACAGAAAGTTAAGCACTTATATATTAATTATATTGTGGTATATATTTCATTAGTTATTAAAAAAGAAGGAAAATTATTTCGGGTGCAAGCGGAAATTCAAAGTTGATTTATTTAAAAATTACTGAAGATATCATAATTTAATTGATGCTAATCGATTGCGCGTCATTTGTGCTTGAAGACCGAGTTATTATGGTAAGCGAAATTTATTTTTATATTATTTATTAGTAATAATTATGTATAATACTTAATTTTTCCTTGATATTACTAATCCGGCTGCGCATTTGGTGAATCATAGATAATAATATGATCAAAAAACACCATAGAAAAAGTAAGTATTATTTGTAATTGTTATTTTTAAATGGGATGAAAATAAACTTCGCTAACCGTAATAGCTCAATTGTGAAGTACAAATGATGCGCAATCGATTGGAGTGAATTAAATTATGTTGTCATCAGAGGTTTTTAAATAAATGGACATTGAAGCTTCACCTGCACCCGAACCAAAGTAAAGTTTGAATTAATGGATTATTTATGTCAGTTCACACAACCATAGATTAGAGATATATCTTTTATCTATGATGGTAGCTTTCCAGCGAAGAAATCACAAAGTGACACTAAGCTACTTCATCTAATCTAAATTTACACAATCCAACTTTACCTTTGATCACTTATTTTTCGAGAAGAAATAAATTAAATTTTTCATTTTTACTTGAAAAATAAGCATTCACAAACATTTTCCTATGCACAATTAATCTCTAAAGAATGAGTGGTATAAGCAATTTCGTTGTTTTAGTATCTTCTCTATTTTAACAAATAATAACTTTTATAAGAATAAGAAAATTGGGAATTTATTTTAATACAATTTTTTCTATTTAATTAAACAGCAAAAAATACAAACTTAGGGGGGGGGCTCTTTAATTTTTAGACCTGGGTATCGTTTCATTTAACGCCGCGTTCGTACTGATCAAAATCACTAATCGCAAATACTAAATATTTATATGTTTATAGTAAAGTACTCCCCATACACCCCTAAAATACCCTCAAATGTAAAAATATAACTGTATTTATATACTGCGGGTGTGTATAAGCTGAAAAGATCGAATTCGGCTGCTCATTTACGAGCATGAACTATTTGAACCGTACTTTCAAATTGGGTTATTATCTAAATCGACTGGAATTGACTGGGTGCCCAACCCAATCGAGTGGGTCCCCCCCTTGTTGCACCCCTGATTATCATCATATTCATCACACGCACTTCCACTTCTTCCTATCCTGACCTAATCTTTGTATTTCCCTAAAACTAGAACATTCCACATAATTAACTATTNGGTTAAAATTTAAGATGTTGCTTGTCTGTATTTAAACTACATGCTAATAGGTAACCTGATATATTTTTTATTATTATAAAGACAAACATACCATTATTCGTAATTAAAGCTGTTTTCAATACAAAATGATAGATAGATGTAGGTGTTAACTGGATTTATCTGATACCGAGTCCTTCCTTGGTTTTTAGGATTTTGTTCATCTCCTGAATTAGCTTCAACTGTAACTCAATTAAACTGAAACCTTTTAATTTTTTTAAGTTGGTAATTACAAATTCTAAAATTACTGATGCATATCAGTTGTTGGATAAGAGGATAATTCATAAGGAAAACATATACAAAATACATTAATAAAATACACTTACCTCTAAAGAGATACTATATTACAGTATATTACTAGTTAATTTAAATATAAATATTTCTTATTCATTTTAATTCCAAGCGTTAACCATGTGTTAAATTGGTTTAAGAAGTCATAACAAATATACTATATTCATTGTAATAGATATACAAAGGGTAATGGATAGGTTAATGTTTCTTCCATAGATTAAGATTAAGATGGATTAAGACAAGAAGATCTGTAAATGTAATGCAAGTCAAGTCAATTTTGACCTCATCTTCTCTGGACCTCATAGATAAGTTTGACTTACTAACCATAGATATGTATTAACCATAGACTATCCATAGAAAATATCATAGGTTGTGTTTCGTACTCATAAATGAATACCTCAAATAGTGTCTAAATAACGGTCAAATATATGACCTCCTTTTATAAATATCCAATTTGTAATCTTAAAAAAAAAACTAAAACTACTGTAACTAATCCGATGATCACATATGAAAACTAGCAAACCTGCAATATAATTGATTTTTCTGTTAATCAGAAATCTAATTTCGAATCGCAGAAATATTTTTTGCGGGAATGGCGCTACTGGATCACGTACGAAGTGTTTTAATTTCAATTGAGAACGTACAAATTGTGCTGCCGCAACATAATAATGGTGTTTAGTATTTATCTAATGCACATAATAATTAATATAATCTAGAAGTTTTGTCACAATATAGCACCTACAAGAGATAGTATCAGAATGTTGTTTATTGTTATGATGCTGCTAGGAATGCAAGCAATATGTAGTATATCAAGATCTGATAGATCAGATCCTAGAAACAGCGGAGATTTAGCCCTTTGGATAGACGAAAAGCAAGTAAAAATGTTTAGTGGTAATTATTATATAAACATTTAAAGACTGTTATGAATGTGAATTAGCTCTTACCTTTTTCGTTGACAGGAATGTCAATGGAAATATATGCCATTGTAAATGGTAATGTCTTGCCGTATATATTGGATCCTAATTTTGAAAAATATTTGCCCATAATACCATCAGAAGTAGGGTATGTTAATTTTACATGGAAGTCGGGAGGGAAAAAGTATTCCTACCATTTTGATCGTCTGCAATCATTTGATGAGAGTATTTTAGAACCACCAGTTTTATCCATTAAAACCAGAGGCAGGGTACCTAAGAGACCTAAAGAGTTCAGTATTTTTCTTCCTTGTTTAGGAAATAATTCTGGTATTGCATCTTTTACAATCGGATTGGTTATAGAAAAAGGAAAAGGTCGGCCTGTTAATGGGACCCCTTTAAGACTAAATTTAAGGAAGGAATGTGCCCAAAGAAGTAAGATTATCTCTAAACTAAATTAAGTTTATTATAAATTGTTTGATTGTTAAATTATTTAATAGTTTAATTTTTAGATCCTGATCCAGAATGTGATAAAAAGTGTGCAAATAATGGCTGGTGTAATAGAGAAAAAATCTGTCAATGCCCTGAAGGTTATATGGGACAGTATTGTAGAACAGCTTTATGTTACCCTCAGTGTATGAACGGTGGTAATTGTACATCACCAGGGGTATGCAGTTGTTCTGAAGGGTTTCAGGGTAGACATTGTGAAGGAGGTAAGATATACTTTCCATTTTTACAAAAATTGTTCATGATATAATGTTTTATAGGTATATGTCGAGAAAAATGTTTGAATGGTGGTAAGTGTGTCCAAAAGGATGTTTGTGAATGTTCTAAAGGATATTATGGACTTCATTGTGAATACTGTAAGTGATCTTTAAAAAATTAATAGAACCAATAAAATTTACTTACTTCCAGCTAAATGTATCATTCCATGTCTAAATGGAGGAAGGTGCAAAGGAGTTAATAAGTGTCGCTGTCCAAATGGTTTCAGGGGAGATCATTGTGAGATTGGAAGGGCCAAACTAAACAGGAGCATATGTAAATTAGGTTGTAAACACGGTACTTGCATTGATAACACTTGCGTTTGTGAGTCTGGTTGGTACGGACGTCTATGCCAACATAGTACACTTTAAAATTATGAATAATATGCCATCATGTTGCTTGTTTAAAAGATACATAAGTTGTATGTATATACCAATATACCTGTGAAAAACATAACTCTGTAGGTTTATTAAGAATATTTTGTATCCACATAAAATAAATAACTATTTTATTTAATCATTGTATTTAGTTTGGAAAAACCTTACATTATAAAAATGGATTGGTTAAAAGAAAAGTGTAGCATATGCAAGTTTTAGAGAATTTTATTAGGAAATAACAGATAATATAAACTCTCACGCTAGAGATAACGCATAAAAAAGTAAGATTCTCTTTTTTTGACACAAGCGTTTTTTTGTGGTCAATAAAGTAGAGAGCAATTTTTTATTGCAATGAAAATGAAACGAACGAAATTAACAGAAATTCTCTAAATAATCTAAGAAAAGAACCTTTCTTCAAACAAACAACCAATGACTCCTTTAATCTGATACAATAAATATGTAACGTAGCACAAAAGTGTGCAATAATTATTTATGTAATGTAAAACATAATACTCTTTTACAAACTATAAAGGAAGTTTATACAGCACCATTATGGTAAAATATTGCAATAAAAAAATGAACGATTGGACATAAAATGCAAAAATATGTATGGTAAATATTAATGCTTTTTGGTTTAAAAGGCATAAATCAGTTTTTTGGTGTTCTAGAAAAACTTTCAATGTAGATCTTTACGCCAATCATTCACGTTCCCATCAAAAGATGTAAAAAAAACTTAACAGATAAACCCCAGCAGCTCTAGTAGCTACGTCTTACAGAAATATCACATTGCAATGTTCGAGATCATTATTTAAAAATGTTAAAATGAAACGAGTATGACATCAAACTTATCTGAAATGAAGTTATATATGTTTCAATGTGATACCTTAAACTTATAGGTAAATGTTAATGTGATACTATTCCATGCAGAAACGATGTCATAAGTTTAAAGTCACACTCATCGTAATACGATTTTCTACACCGAAAATAATTTTACACGCGATAAACCTGAATCAGGCGTTTTAGGACGTACTGGTGTTGATGAATGTATACTTACATCTCCATTATTTGATATTGAAAACGAATCATCACCGAAGCTGCAAAAAAAAATAATAAATTTATAAAATGTGTATGTTTTTGTTTCCTTTCTACCTAAATTCTATAGTTTCCTTTAAATTTAGTACTGCACACTTTATTAAATCATTCAGTTCAAAGTTCAACTTAAAAATACAACTTCAATAATAAAAAAATTACACATTTCTTTTTGTTTACAGTTTTTAAATATTTAAATATTTTTGTCTACGTCTTTTAAATACTTTTTTCAAATTATAAACTTTCAACTAATTACGCAATTTTACTTATTCTTCATATATAACTAATATTGTTCTGATTATTCACTGATATATTTTAATTTTATTATAATATTTTATATTGGAATGTTAGGAAAATGAGGCAAGTAGGGGAATTGGAAAATTTGAAAGTTGAGATGAATAAATTAGAATTAGATATAGTAGGCATTAGTGAAGTCCGTTGGCCCGATGCTGGAGACATCTGGAGTGGAGGCTTTAGAATAATACATACAGGATCGGTGGAAGGTAATTCGGGGGAAGAAATTGTAATGCTTAGAAAAGCACAAAAATGCGATAGGATAATTATGTGGTCAGAACGGAAGGAATAGTAGGGATATAAAGCAAAGGATAGCGCAGAGTCGAGTCGCCTTCACTAAAAAGAAGCCACTTCTATATTCGGAAATTCGAAAGATTGTTAAAGGTGAATGTTTGAAGCGCGGCACTGTACAGGTGCGAAACATGGACGTGGGCGCGGAGGAAAAAACAGGTTACAAGCGTTCGAAATTTGGTGTTACTGGCGAATGATGACGATACCGTGGATAGAGAAGGTTGGAAATATTAGAAATAATAAGAGAATAGAGGACATTATGAAAGTCAATATGAAATAGGCGAGATAGGTTGGTAAGACACCTTCTCTAGTCAGAGACATATTAGAGACAGAAACTGGAGTTAGAAGGGGTAGAGGTAGGCCTAAATTAGATTACTGTTCGCAAATAGTTAAGGATGTGGGTTGTTTTAGTTTTAGGGAAATGCTAAGATTAGCTCAGGATAGGAAAGAGTGGAGGTGCGTGTCCAACCAGTCTTAGGACTGACGACCTTATGACGATGATGATAAATATTTAGTTAGGTAGTTAGTCTCTTTTACAATATCACTAAATATTAACTAATAATAATAATAGCTATAATACGCAATTTATTACTGTATTAGATTAAAATTATTACTCACTTGTCTATTTCTCTTAAATGAAGTCTCAGGTCTGAATCTGAATAGTCCATATTCATGTCACAAAGAGATGATTCCTTAATAAATATAATGGGAATGTTTGCATTCTCAAGATTTTCGTTTATACAATTCTCATTGTTGTCCTTCCAGTTTGCCTAAAAAATTTAATAAAGCTGTAAAACAATGTTATTTCGTTTTATATTAATTTTTAACAAAATTCAAATTTAAACTGCAGAATCCTATGTATACTCATCCTTACAATAAAACTGCTACACAATTACCATATCTTTATTCCTGATCTGATATTTTTGTTTAAAATTATTTCAGGTTCTAATTAAAAGTAAATGAACTGCAATCGAAATTTATGCGCTATGAAAACAGACCCTTCTTTCTAATGAACTATACTACAGGT
Source organism: Agrilus planipennis (assembly GCF_000699045.2). Taxonomy (NCBI): domain Eukaryota; kingdom Metazoa; phylum Arthropoda; class Insecta; order Coleoptera; family Buprestidae; genus Agrilus; species Agrilus planipennis. The sequence continues at coordinate 168,266 of NW_020439095.1, forward strand.
TTAACTTTAGGTATAACTCCACAATGCTGAGACTGATTAGACTAGCAATTCAGTGTCTCGCTGTAGAAATGTTTGAAATTAATATTAGAACAATAAAATCTATTTGTAATCCTTTATTATTCTGTCCAAATGGTTTCAGGGGAGATCATTGTGAGATTGGAAGGGCCAAACTAAACAGGAGCATATGTAAATTAGGTTGTAAACACGGTACTTGCATTGATAACACTTGCGTTTGTGAGTCTGGTTGGTACGGACGTCTATGCCAACATAGTACACTTTAAAATTATGAATAATATGCCATCATGTTGCTTGTTTAAAAGATACATAAGTTGTATGTATATACCAATATACCTGTGAAAAACATAACTCTGTAGGTTTATTAAGAATATTTTGTATCCACATAAAATAAATAACTATTTTATTTAATCATTGTATTTAGTTTGGAAAAACCTTACATTATAAAAATGGATTGGTTAAAAGAAAAGTGTANCAAAATAAACTTTAATAGTAGCACTGATATATGCAAAAATATTTACAAGATAACCCAAGAAATACACAAATTGCTATCATATACTGTTTTTGAAGAAACGAAAAAACATCAGAAATAGTTCAACATTTTCAAAAATGGATCAGTAAAAAATGTAGTGGATTTCATTTTCTAATCAGTTAAAATTAAGTGTAAATGAATGGATCAATAATTATTCTGTATTTGAATACAAAAAGTCGATTTTATAGAGCACTATTGTATCATATTTGAGATCGTAATTTTTCATTTTATGAAAGCAATATAAGGCAACTATGTTTCGTTGATTTATTTTTTAATTATGTTGTATATTGTAAATTGTGCTATAACAAAATGATTTATATGTTGGCATTTCAAAATGATCTATATTTGTAAAAAAGGCTAGCAGCCTGTGTAAACTAAATACAACCATCTACAAAAAATGCCAAATTTTAATATCAACTGTTTTAAATTTTAAAAAATTACCGGCAAATTTATTAATTTCACAGATACAGATAAACTACAATAGGTCACATTGCAAGTATATTTATGGTAAAGTACTTACTTTCTTCAAATAATTTTGGGTAAATTCCACTGCGTAGCTGATGCCATAATGGTCCATTTGTTGGTAACATTAAATCAGTGGCCAATTCTAACATAGAAATACCAAGACTAAAAACATCAGATGCTGTAGTATATATTTCCTGAAGCACTTCAGCTGCCAAATACTTTGAATCTCCCTCTGATACATTTACAGAGCTGTGGTGATTCTTTTTATTTTTGAACTGGTAGAAAAAAACATAATTACAAATTAATAAAACAACAATTAATTAACATACTTCATTCAAATCCAGCAGTAGGCCGAAATCACCCAGTTTATAAATCCCTTCACTGGTAATCATTATATTTTCTGGTTTAATATCCAAATGTATTAAATTGCGATTGTGCAAATGTTTTAGTGCCTACAAAAAAGACATTTTCAGAAATTTTAAGATCAAAACTATTACACTATTTACCTCAAGAATATCAATTAATATATCCCACATTTGCTGCTCAGGAATATAGTGGTTTTGTTGTGCATATTTGTCAAGACTTGTCATACATAACTCTAACTGTATGTATAAATGACCCTGCTCTTCCCAAGCTAAGAAGTATTTAACACATCTCTCATGTTCCTCAATCTTTTCAAGACGCAAAACCTCACCAAATTTTTCACTATAGCTTGTGTGATTATTTTTGGCAACCTTGATTGCATAATATTCATTATCTTCTTTAGAACGGGCTCTGTATACATTTCCAAATGAACCTTCTCCAACCTTAACTTGATTTTCAAAAACTTGTTCCATATATGTTAATTTTAATTCTTTCTTGTAAATTGCACTTAAAGGTACTAGAATTTTACTAAGGATAATAATACACTAATACACAAATGTCAAAAAACTATCAATCACTAATTAGTATTTTTAATTTAACATTTAAATAGTATAATTTAGCATTTTTCAAATTAAAGGATACTTTCTTTCTGAAAATAAACAGGCACTGCGTAATCATGGAAATTAAATAATTCCTTGCCATTGGATCTTCGAAGTTTCATAGGTACTGGAGGGCATACAGGGCCTGAACATGTATTTCGTAATTCTAACTCCTAAAATTAAAATTGTACACAAAAATATACATTAACTGCTATGAATCCAATACCTTTTTAGTAAGATGTTTTTGCCTTGTTGAAACCTCTGTGAGAGATAAATTGCCTTTGATTCTCTTACGAGCTGCCATTTTTAAAGTAAAATCGGGAGAGATAAAAAATAATAAAATTGTTGATTTTAATTAAAACAATGTTTATAAAATACTTGTTTTCACATTTAAAATGTTTAAAACACGTAAAATACTTATTTAATAACCACGTAATCACTTAAAATTTTGACATTTTGACAGACACAAAACAGGCCTTGACAGATATTTTGATACAGACCTTCAGTACTAACAACCTTTATTTTTAGGTCACCTCTAGTGAAATTCAAACTCCCCTATTTTGAAAACTTGGCGGGACAACTTTGAGCAACAACAAAAACTAAATATTTTCGAAGTCAGTTTAATTTAATTGTTAAGTACTTGGTATACAGGACTTTTGAATAAACGAAAAATATTGTTTTAATTATGTGGCAGCCCCTTCAAAACGCTTCTAACCGATAAGTTTAAGGAGATTACAATAAAATACATGCAATTGTAAATTATTTAAAAAACAAAAAAAAACAATATATTGTATATTCTCTGTATATATACAACAAAAACATTAAAGAACTTCATGAACTTTTTTCATACTTACTTAATACCATGTTTCATAACTTTTAATAGAAAACTAGATGCCACCGATGGAGCGAATATGTAGATATTGTTATTTACTTCAAATGGAATAAGAGCCCGTAGGCCCTCTAACTCTCCTTTTGATTCCAATTTCCAGCCCTGAATATATTGAAATGAGTAAATATAAAAATGTCCATTTTCTGTAACGATGCATAAAAATGCATCGCTTATACCAAAACCTACGGAAAATATTCAAAGATAAATAATTAATTTTTTAATTTTGTATATATTAATACTAAAAGTATCAAGTGTGTTAGGGAATGTCATAAAATATCGAATTTTATTCAAAAGTATTTTTAGAATCGGTGACGATTAAGATAAAAGTAGAGGGCAATGCCAAGTGTATAAAGTATAAACGTACCAGATATTTTCTTGGCAATTCTTATTACTCATTTAACAGTTTTGGCAAGAAACGTAAAGCTATTTTAAGTTAATTTATTGTACGATTAACTAAACATTTGACAGTATCATTGTAATAAAGCCGTAGTGAATGTGCGTGACTTTGGTATTCTTTTGTGCGAAACAAAGCTGTTTATTTAATTGAATTTGTAAGTACCTAGGTACGTTTAGTTATTTACTTTTAAAATTTAAAAATTGTGATTGTTTTATAATTTACCTCCGGAATAAAATGCTGAGACGCTGATTACGGGAGAATCTAACAAAAAACTTTGGTAAAAGTAGTAATTATCATAAAAATGCGAATATTTATAAACTTCTAGAGGCAAGTTATTCTGTTGTAGCACAATTAAGCTGTCACTACTTTCGACTACTGCAGTAACTGAAGAACAACCAGTCCCTGGTATGAATCGTAATAATATGAACTAAAATTAATTAATAAATTATTTAATTACGACGAATATAATTGAAATAGATACCTTATCAGATGATTCGTCAAAACGATATATTCCAGCGTTGTTGTACATAGTGTCGTTCCGCGTATTACAAATTATGAGTACAACGCCTTGAGCTGAATAAAATAAATCTAAAACGGGGGCTCCACTACTCTCAATTTTCTGAATAAGCAAAATCTGTTCCTACAATTAATATTGTACAATACAAAGGAATTTTCTCTAATTGTAAATTTATATGTATTTGAAATGATATATACTGCGATCTTTTGTATATTCCAATACCAATTCCCTGCACAAGTACATCCTACTTGGGGAATGTACATTAATATACTATTTACATATGTAATATGACATATTCTTAATTTTTACCCACTACAAACTTCCTCAAACTAATGAGGAAAAATTGTTGCTGTTGTCACACCCCCGCCGGGAATCGAACCCGGGCTCTTTGGCTTTACGCGCCAATGCTCTGACCACTAAGTTAAAAACTAACTCACTTCGGGAAGATTTCTACATTGTATGTACATATTGTTGGTAAAATAAACAATGTATATATATATACCTTTCCTCTGGAAATCTTGTACACTAAACATCTTAAACTGTTCTGTCCTTTAAGTAAGTGGTATCGACTTAAAATGACATAAACGTTATCTCCTTGTGTGAAAAACTTTACCCCTGATACGTATCCGAAAATCGGTTCGGGGTAAATAAACGAAGACCCAGTAGTATTTAGAAAATTCTTTCGCGTCCAAGTTATATGAGTCAGCTCGTTATCAGGGTGTTCGTGACTAAAGTTACAAATTAATGACAATTATGGTATTATTAAAAGAAAATAAAGTTAAACAAATACCTGCAACGTTCTGTTGTGCTAACTGCATTTGTTATAACATTAACCGTTATATATTCGTCGCTGTAAGAAAAGGTTCTTTGGGAGCTACCAATATGGAAAGGATGTATGGAAAGATGGGGCGAAATTTGAAAAGTGTGCTGTATAGAGCAAGGACAATCGGCGGGTAATCCACAAACATCACCACTTTCTTTTGCAGTTATGTGTAACATTAGATATCCATCGTCAACCGTTGTGTATGCTGTTTCTACACTGGGCAGTGATAATTGCAAATTTATCGCATTTTCAATGTACAGATATTTACCTACATTAACTACAGAAATGACAATTAAAATACACAGTTAAATAACACAACTAATTTTTAAAAATAAACGTACCATTCATTTTTTTTATGGTATTTTGAACAACTTCTTTGGTGTCGTTAAGTTTTAATTTAGTGCTTTCCAAGTTCATTTCTGACCTACTGTATTCGAAAAGTTTTTTGAAATCCTCAACTAAATATCCATTTATATAAGCGCTGTTGATGTTACCGACAGCAAATGATGGAGCAAATATTTCCTAAAATGTATTAATTTATTAAAAATATCTAACGTAATTAAAAATTGAAATAGTTACCACATTTTCTGCAAATCGTATGCCATTTTTCTGTGTCAATACCTTTTCAAAAATTTCTTTGAGACTATGTTTATTAATACTATCTACATTTATTTTTCTGTGAACGTCTACATCTGTAAAAATCACTGGTGTATCAAGTTTTTGTATTCCTTCATCAATCACCAAGTCTTTTAAAAAAACGCCATTTATTTCCTCAATTACTGAATCACCTTAAAACCATCAAAAGGAAAAAATAGAAATTTATTTATTCTTATATTATTAATATTAGGTACCCAGTAATAATACGTCTTCGAAAAAGTAGTTTCCGTATGCCCTTTGATGTTCATCAGAAGATTTTTTCAGAAGTTTCTCTAAAGTGTATGTAACATTGAAATTGTTAATAAATTCAATGTCTAAGTTGTTGCGGATAAAAACCGAATTAAAACGTACATTAGGAATGAACATTAAATCGTTTAAATTAACGAATACTTTTGGTTCCACATCGAATAAGCGACGAGCCTGAAATTTGTAGGTACAAAAAGTGAAATAGTTTATGGATATACCAAAGAATACTCTCGTACAAAAAAGTTACATGAACTTCTTTTTTTTGTGTATCTTATCAAAATTATTATAGTAGAACTATGATTGAAACTGAAAGACCGTGCTCTAAATAAACTGTTAGATCCAGACGTTTTGCCGGCAACTGCGACAGTCTTCTTCAATGTTATTACGTTGATAACGTGGGCGAAGATGTTGGCCGCAGTTGCCGACGAAACGTTTGGGATACGACCCTTCACCCCAATCATAACTCTACCGTGGATTCAGATTTTAGTATACATTCCAACCACAGATAAGTTCAGTATGAATTTGAAGATACTGCCGGTATAATCGTCACCTGTAGTATGCCTGTTGTAAACATTTGTGGTCGGAATGCGTACTAATATAATTATAGAAGACAATATTCTTTAGATATACTGTCCTATACTTACTGAAATAATATCAACTTGAAGACCCTCATAAAATGTTTTTTTTCCTTCAATGATTGTTTTATTGAGTTGCGCCTGACGCACAATTTTTTTGTCGAGTTCTCTAACGTCTATATTGTTTATTAGCGGAACTTTTAGCATTCCAATTATCGTTGCCCCACTTGTAAATAAATAATTAAAAATTGTTTTGCTCGAAATAACCTGCAAGTGTTACATACAATTAGGTATCTACATAAAAAAAAAAACGAATGTTAAACTGACCTGTTGGTCTCCATTAATATACAGCGCATCTTTAATTAAATGTGATAAATTTATCTCGTTGATACTGCCTTTGATATAAACATTATTAGCATTAATGTTTCCATTAAAAATTACCTTGAATTATATTTATTTATTTCTCTTATGTTAAGCATGCATTTTACTAAGTACCTCTCCAGAAACTGCATAATTTTTTGCGATTTCGATATTTTTTCTCAATATTTCTCCAAGTAAACAATTTTCGTCTGCCAGGGTTGTTAAGCCTAATACACGGACATTTTTCCAAGTTTGTACGATTGGATTTCTTATAGATTCAATAATTTTCATGATGTCGCATCGTAAACTGTCGGCGAAAACAGACTTTTGAAAGTTTACAGAATGTAAAATTAAACCCTCTGCTACACGTAGTTTCTGCGCTTCTTTACTTTTTATATTAACAAGATCTCCAATTTTAATTTTGTTAATACCATCCGTCCACAAATTACCTAAAATAAGAATAAGTTGGTTGCAATTTGGGGAAATCTAAACAATTTTATGTTACTACTTACTACTTTTAAGTTTTCTAAAAGAGTGTGCGACCGAAATATTTTGACTCCATCCTCTATAAAACAACCGCTCAGTTAATTTAACAAAATCGACATGATTAATAGAAGCCACCTGTATATTGTCAGTTGTAACAGTTCCCAAAAATTGAACTTTGTTTGCCAGTAATGGTGATTGCTAATTGCAACAAAGAAAGTGTAATTTTATAGCAATTAAATTGATAAATTAAAGAATTCATTACCATTGAAAGAAAATCCTTTAGCCACTTTTTATTCAAATTATTAAGTTTTATTAAGCCGTCGATTTTGTCAATGAAACCATTCTTTCCAATTAATTTCTTTAGAGTATTAGTTTCGTAAATTTGATTGATAAGTGAACAATAATTTATAAAATCTTCGTTGTCGTGCTTTACTATTTCAAGATTTTTAACTAAAATAAATATTAACATAAAGGATATACACGAGTAGGTGATGGAGAACAAAAAGCATTATGGAAGTCAATAGAAAAGAGATAAATTTATAGAGACATGTGGGGTTAATTATTATATAGAGGCTTACCAGAAGCAGAAACAGGAGTAAACAGGGGTAGAGAGAAATGAGACTAAAGAGGGGCAGACGCGAATCCAGGTTAAATTACTGTTCGTAAATAATTAGGGATGTGGGGTGTTGCAGTTATCTGTAAATGCAAAGGATAGTAAGGGGTGGGGGTGCATGTCCGTGTTAATGTTCGGACTGACAACCCTTTGAGGGTGATATATCAGTAGCAGCAATATCGTTTTATTAACTTCTTACCTGTAATATGACTAAAATTCAATCGATTTACGAAGTTCTCTTGGTTAATTAAAACAATTTTACTTGGCTTTTTTCCGTTTATAGTGTCCACATGGGCTAATTCAGCTGTTAGGTTTCCTGTTATTATAATACGATGAAAAACTTTCTCGTCTACAAATGTTTTCTTTCATATCACACGCTCTATTAAAATAGTTAGCAAAATTTACCATCAATTATTTCCGAATTATCTTTAATAAGAGAATCCGAGTTGACATTGTTTATAAAGTTAGTTGTAAGGCTGCCTATGCGAAGTTTTTTTGAAAATTCTTTTTTACCTTTTATGACATGCCTAAAACATAAAATTCTTATTATTTACACACCACATTTATTTAAGTTACGTACTGGCCAAAAGATCGAACAATCTCTTTGTCAAGTTGCTTCAATTGTTTCACTTGTATGGATGGATTTGTAAAATTAATGCTTCCAACGATAGTCAAATTTTCGAATACAAAGTTAGATACAGGTTTGTCATCTAAATTATTTAGAAGAAACGTATTAACAGCAATGGAATTAAGGGTATCTGTTGTAAGGGAAGTGGTAGCAACCCCGTGTAGTGCTTCAAAGTGAACTGGTATTTCCTAAACAGATACGCAACAACTTATTATTACAATAACAATTGATGACACTTATACTTTTTATATGGTACATAGGGCATTTACCTGATTTAAACTCTTTGACCAATAGTATTTATTGATAACGTTTTCAGTAAAATTATCATCCCTTACTAAAATTTGAGTAGAATTTCCAATAAACAAACTTTGGACATACAAATTTCCTTTAATTATCACCTTAGAATCGTAAATTTGTAATAAATCAGATTCTCGAGTACCAATTATATGCTCTCTGCTTTTAAATTTCATTTCTCCGTTCTTATTTTCGTGAGTAACCAACAAATCATTTTCAATTTTTATCTTGTCTATACTTATAGGGCCTAATAGAAGACAAAATTATTATATACTTTTTCTTTTAACAATATATACCTGGACCTACCCTTTATTCTATTGTTTTCAGATGTAGCAACTTCTGAATTGAAATCGATATTATTAATGAGCACTACATCCAAATTATTGGCGTTAACATTTTTTAATTGAAGCGAAGAAGCTACAGTCTGTTCTGTTGATGTGGTAAAAAGTTCTTCTACTTTATTTCCTAGTAGAGTGACAGCAGTAACGTGATCAACATTGACTTTTGGAACAATAACATTTCCTACAATATGTGTCAAATTTTAAGAATGAAAAAAATTAACTATTATGTATAACTATTTCTGACCAGTAATTCTTCTAGTTTTCCCTTTTTGAAACGTAGTATTGTACAAGTTTTGAAACGATACTCCGTTAATATTTGTTGTATAAATCGCAGTCAGTACATTCGGAAGTGAAATGTTTTTAATCAAAATGGAATTATACAAACTTTTAATAAAGTTCGCTGGCTTTTCCTATAACACAAGCGAATTGAATTAGTATACTAGTATACTTATTACATATACTATCAAATGGTACAAAAAATTACCCCGTTAATAAATTCAGCTTTCAAATTTGTAGTTCTAATTTCTAAAAATTGCTTTCTTCCAGTCACTAGACTTGTGCGACTAATTATGTAAATATTTTCTAATAAAATATCGTTAACGTTTTGGGAATATACTCTACTTGCAGTCAAAGTATCAAAAGTAAAGTTTCCCTGCAACTCTTGGTTTCCACTGTGTAATAGTAATTCTGAAATCATATTTTCGTAATATACTTTTTTTTTATATAATTAAAAGTATTACTAAAGTTAGGGTATGAAAGAAAAATTTCATCAGCTTGGATACTTTTTGCGAGAACTTTGCCTTGTATAATTTGGGGCTTCGAATATAAAAGCCATTGATCAGGCTCCCACTGAATATTATTTAAAACAAAAATAAACAGATTTGGAGCAGTAATCATATCAACGTTCAAATTTCCTTTAAAAATAGTTTTTCCTTTTAATACCTACAAAAGAAACAAAATAATTAATTAAATAATAAGTGCCAATTAAGAATACATATTACTTACAACGCTATTAATGTAAAAAAGGTTTTGCAGTTGCGATTTTATTTTGTTCAGTTTTCCCAAGATTTCTTTAAGATAATTTTCAAAATCCAAAAACTTAAAAATAATAAATGTATACATAATCAGGTACATAACAATTAGACGCCTAACTCACAGATGCAGCAGTGTCCCCTCTATTACTACCTAAAATGGTATGAGAATCGGACTTATTTTGAAATAATTCTGAATTATCCACAGCATCCATTTGATGAAAATTTACAATATCTTGTACATTAGCTAAGCATTGTAATAGAATGTCTTTTTCTTCAAAATATTTTTCTAAAACAGCAAAAAGTTAGGCTTAGTAACTCGGTACTTCAATAATAATTTACCTTCTTTAAGGAAACTAATATCAAAAGGTACGACTGAAAGTGACAAAGCTTGATTGTGTGTCAGAGTAAAAATTACAAGAGCATTTTTATTATCACTGTATTTTAAAAGTCCAAAATCTAACTTTTTACTAAAATTTTTACGAAGTTCTATTTTGGAAATTAATTTCCAGGTGTGCTGATACACTTGCATAATTAAAAGATACTCCTGCAAAACAAAAATATTGTCATATCAAGATCCTATTAGTGAAATGATTGAAAGCATCACACCTTCTCCACCAAAAACACCGAGGGACTGCTCCTAAAAGACGTTACCATGGCTTTTTCAAGATTTGTGCAGGTAAACATTTTAAACCACGGTATTAGCTTTGAACCTACATAAAAATGCCAGCTGTATATTTTGCTAAAACAATCTATCTAATATATGTACCTGTCCACCGAAGCACATGAAGATTCCCTCCGCTGTTATATATTGCTACATAAATAGTACTATTAAGACTATAAATAATCACATGTTCAGGATGAGGAATATTCAATGCTTGTAATTTTATCAATTGGCCATTTTTAAATTCAAACACTTGTGTAGAAAACTAAAAATATTGTATTATATTTTAAAGTATTCGATATATCGTATTACCTCTTTTTCGCTAAAGATTTTTGTTGAAATTATAATTTCTGAATGATTATTGTTTGTAAACGATGTTATTCCATCACAATTACCAATAAATAGCTCACTGTCTTCATCGAAATGAATACCTGTCCATTTATATATACTAAAATGAAATTAAATAAGTAATTATTATAAAGAAAAAACTTTCTTCTAAATTACTTACGTGAGAGGTGCTCCCTTTAAATTACTATTTGTAATAACCAAATATAGGTGTGCGTTTTGTACAAAAAATGTAGCATCTGTTGCAAAGTCTTTGTTTTTTATTGCCTGAAGAAAAACCCATTGCTGCTCTTGTTTTGAATATCCATAAATATACGAATACCCAATGGACAGCGTTACAAATAATAAACCCATGCCATGGAAATCTGTTGCCTTAAAATTATTTACAATTAAACTAACAGGTACTTTACAATACCATATTTTTACCTTTGCAAATAATATTTCTTTTCCATTTAAATGTTCTAACTGTTTACAAAATTGTAAAATTATTTTATCAGAGACAGGCAACATACAGTATAACTGTGAATCAACAAGTACAAAAGTTTCATTAAAAATTTGAAAAACTGATGAAGAAGTGCAATTAAATGGTAAAAAAAGTTCTTTGACTGTATGGAAGTTCAAATGTAGGTGCTGAATGTCTAAAATAAGAGTTTATAAATTAAATACATGATTAAACATAAGTTAAAAGACAATATACCTTCACGATCATATTTATCATATTCCAACAATGTTATTCTATCCTTCATAATCTCAAACTTGTTATTTAAATATTCCTTTAAAGAATTGACGCCATTTTCCATACAACTAACAGGGTTACTAATTTTCGTAATAAAATAAATACTCTTAAAGAGAAGTAGTTCAGAAATACAAAAATAAGTAAACTATAGTATCTTACCATATAAATCCCCAAAAGTTTCCTTTTAAACATCGCATATATGCTTCTTCCCCTTAATTTTTGCTGCAACGTGTTAGTTGATAATAAATAACTGATAAAATTTAAGGCTTTTTACGTGTAGGACATTTTTTTCTTCCTTTTTTTACAGAAACTGATAACTTCTTTTTAATTTTCTTATTATTCTCCTCTTTCAAATTTTGTTTCTGCCAACCTATATTAAGCAAATACATTGCTTTTTAAATTGAAAATTTTTAAATATTTAATTTTATTTCTTGCAAATTACTATATTAAAAGTATCATTTTATATAAATTTGTTCAATGAAATTGTTATTTTAATTCTTCTTTTGAGTAAATCGATCTAATAAAAGGAAAAGTTGAACATACCTTTTCTAGAGAGTTTTAAATTTAAGTTGTTGGCGATATGTAATTTTATTTTAAACTTCAGTCAAGTTCAAACGGTTGCAAATGTCACTTTTGACCGTTACTTTCTTCATTAGATTTAACACTTAAAATACTATTCAAAATTGTTCGTTTAATGATTATATTTTTCTTAGGTTTGTAAATCATTAGTGATGGACGATTTACCATTAAGAGAATGCAGTAGCGACAATTTAATTTCAAATAATTCGGTAAGTTCGCCACACTACTTTTTCTTGTACTACCCTTTAAATAAACAAATAAACAATTAGTAAATAAAACATTAGGAACGTATTATCATTTTAAATATTATTACGGTAAAGGTAAAGTCAAAAAATTAAATTAATAAACAGTACTGAATTGTTATTTTTTTATATTAGGTAGAGCAAGAATCAACGGAACATGAAGCATTAGTTACAAATGAGAAAGGTAAAAATATAAATTTTTTTTTATACCCTAATAGTGATTATAATGGGAAATAAAATTAGGTACATGTATATTCCTTAATTTTCGCGACTCAAATTTGAAGTAATTACGCATGCGCTCTTAGGCAGGGTCGTTGCAGGAGTGTGACGTGAAATTTATTTTGATTCCCATCAGTCTGTTAATGCATATATGTATTTATATACATTGTAAAAATTAATTTATTGTTGTATCCATTGCAACAAAATTTTTCGTGAGTTGGTTGCAGAGCACTAACAACATTCTTTTTACTTCGGTGACGCATAACCCTGAAACGTCATGATACGATACTGTTAGGTATATACAAAAACATATGCACTAATTGACTCACTTTTGTGTTTTCTTCACATGTTTTTAATTTTTTAATTTGTAATATACTACATTTTCCAGATCACATTAAAAAAGTAAAAATAATTCGCCAGTATTTGTAATTTATTGATTACTGTATTATTATATGTGAAACATTTGTGTTTTTAGGAATATATGATTCACCAGTCATTACCCATCCAAGATTATCAATTCTAACAGAATTTGATCCTCTGTTTAAATCGTCGTAAGTTATAACTTGTGCACAGTTTCAGATATAAATGAAATAATCTTCTTTTATAGGGCTTCTGACGAATCCATAATAAAGGAAACATTTCCTGAAGAAGTAGAAGTGTCATCATGTAAAGACACTCCAGATTCTTCTCTGGATAAAAATAAGAAAGATGGTTTATACAGTAAACTGTTAGATATTACAGCTACTAATACCACCCAGGAAAACGTTTCAAATTTTATTCAAGAACAAGAAAATAGTTTAGCATCTAGTGACGATACAAGTAAATCAGATAGTCAAGATAACATTAAAGACTGCACATTTGATGAAAACAAAAATCCCACAACTAATAATAAATTGTTAGATACCTTTTGTTTAGAAGATAAGATATCACTAGAGGAATTGGATAATAAGCAAAATAAAGATACTTCCAGATGTAAGAAAGATTTGTATAGAAATACAGAAAGCGTGGAAGATCTACTTGAAGAGAAAACTCAGGCAAAACCCCTTCACTTTAAGTTAGAATCTCAAGAAGATGATAAATCAATTAATGCAGAAGATAATCAAATTGATTGTAATATAAAATGCTCTTTTAATTTGGAAGAGACAGAAAGTCAAATAAGAAAAACAGAAACTCCAATAAAAGTTTTGTCAGAAATAACACATTGTATCCAGAATACATCTGAAGAAAATAAAGATAAACAGGACTTGCTTAACATAAATTTAATAAAAAGCAGGAAGTCATTACCAGCTTATCATAATAATAGTATATTTGAAAGAAAAAAGAATCATAAAAGACACTCTTTGCCTCATAATATTGAAAAAAATGTTGGTATAGTAAAAGCTAGTCCTAAAATTTTGAATAACACAAGTGATGGTCAGAATATAGAAGCATTGAAGGAAAAAAAAACGAATATTGTAAGGCACACAATATTGATAAATTTATCTTATCCAAACATTATTATTTTTTAGAATATGGATATCTCAGACAATTTAGAAGAAGAAAACTCTGATTTAAAATTGCAACTGAATGCCTCTCAGCAAGAAAGGGCAACATTAGAACTGGAAATTAGACAGAAAGAAGAAGTAATTATAAAAACACAGGCTGAACTAATACGAAAAGAACAAGCTTACAAACAAGAGATAAAACAATTAAAACAGAAGTTAGAAGAAAAATCTACAAAAAATGATAGTGAAAATATTAATGAATTAGAGGAGACAATTAAAAATTTGAAAGCTAGAGAAGCTAGGCTGTTAAGTGAAATTAATACTTTAGCCAAAGAAGAAAATAGTTTCAAGTAATATATTTACTTTCATTTTTGATACAAATAGATTTAATATTTATTTTCAGGAAAATAATGGCAGAATTTGAAATAAATATTCAAGAGAAAGTGAATGAAATCCAAAAACTAAAAGAAGAGCATGAAACAGTTAAAAGACATTTAGCTAATTTAGAACTTGCCTTTTCAGATGTACATCAGTAAGTAAAACATTAAAGAATTTTATACATACATAGTTTAAGCTTTTACTGTTGAAACTAATTTATACTAGCAGACACATCTTTGTATGTTTAGTTTAATGTACATGTTGTTGAAATAATATAAATATATATAAAATGTTAATTCTTCCCACAGGAAATATGAACGCAGTAAAAATATAATAGAGCGCTATAAACTAAATGAGGAGGCCCTGCTACAAAGATTGGCTGCATCTGAGGAAATGGTTCAGAAAAGTGAAGAAAAGTACGATTCGTTAAAAGCCCATGCAAAAGCACAAATTGAAAAGTAAGTTAGGATTAATAATAATATAATGTATAATGATACAACAATGTTTCTTCTTTTTGAATTAGAATTGGCAAAGAAATGGCGAATATACGTGAATCGAACGATATGGAAATTCATAAACTCCAAGCTATAATAAAACGATTGGAAATAAAAAATGCTTCCTTAATGGTATCGTTAGATCAGAAGAATAAAGAATGTTTAGCTTTAACTGCACTATGTGATGAAGTCACTGGGAAAGTGTGATTCCCTGATTCTATTACTTTAATACATCTTTACAAAAATCATATGTTCATTTTTCAGTGGGAATACAACCTCATAATTTTTTTTACTCATTTATGTTGTCTTTTTAATATAAATTAAATATAACACATCAAAATTAGAGGAGAGAAGGAATCATTCCACCAAGTATATTACATGCTGTAGTTTGCATTAAAAATAAATAAACATCTAACATTTCAGTAATTGGCTACAAATCATTTGTATTGTAATGAAAGTCTTGTAAAAAATTCTGTAATACATTAATACACAATGCACTTTGTTTTATTAGAAATATTTGCACAATGTATTTCCAATTAAAGATCTGTAGTCAGTTAGTGTCTTGTTAGTGAGCATCAAGAAGAGTAAAAGTCATGTAGGACTTCTAAAAATGTGTATTCATACTCATTTAGAAATTAGAAGCTGATAGTAAACTACAAACAACTTGGAATGCTACATCAATTAATTAATAATAAAAACAATTTTAAACCACCAATAATTTTGAAAGAGGAAATGCTTGCTATTTTTGCTAAAGATCTATATCCTTCGCTATATACCTTATATGTAATCTCTTAATTTTATTATTGGTTGTAATAAGTTGGTTAATTATTGTAGTCAACTATTAATTAATTAATATTTACTAGCATCATATTTATCTCTACAAAAACTACAATTGCATGGCCAAAGTTATCGAGCATTTTTGCATTAAAACTACTGAAAAGATTTTAATTACTATCATTAACCATCGTTATTTATTTGTTCATTAAATTACCCATAAGTAATTAATATACGCGAGTATATTGCTTTGCTAATTAAATAAGTGATATGTATAATTTTACAATTGGAAAAGGATACTGTCTACTATCTGTACTTAACTACATTGTCCATCCACTCACTTAAACAGTAGTTTAGAGAGATCTGTAAAAATTATAATTATTAAAATGTGTAAAAAAATACATATTTGTTTGTACCCTACTTGTTTATTTCTTTAATTATTTTTCACCTATACTCTTTCCAAGTGAAATATATTTACATATTTAAACTTGTTGATTTATAGGTGAATTAGGAGTTGACAATACTATTTGATATAAAGTAGATGAAAACAATTTATTTTATT
Organism: Agrilus planipennis; assembly: GCF_000699045.2. Lineage (NCBI taxonomy): Eukaryota > Metazoa > Arthropoda > Insecta > Coleoptera > Buprestidae > Agrilus > Agrilus planipennis. The sequence goes on from NW_020439095.1 coordinate 184,574, forward strand.
AACGTTTATATACTCTACATTATTGACTTGAGCTTAAACATTCTTATTTTATATATTATTTCCTACATAATTACATACTTAAGTTAACTAATACTTAAAAAAAGTTGAAATGACTATAAAACAGACTTCTTTTTAAAAATGTTCAGTAAAATAAAAATACTACAACTACATATACTTATTATAGATGTGTACACATTATATATAATTCCTTTCACTTATACCATATGAATGAATGCATAAATTTTCGGCAGCCTTTTATATTATAAAAGAATTGATTCCAAAAAGGCGCACGTTTAGTTTTAATGAAGTAATAAAAACAGGTACCATTGAAACAAAATGATGTTGCGATGTTACAAAAATGATGATACTTCTTTTATAAGCTTTGTTTATAGAATAAATCAATTTTATGATGTGTCATTGTTTTGTCTGTTTATTTATCATAATTAGTTGTCTACGTCAAAAATTTCAAAACCATTACTAGAAACACACCAACTGTCCAATTCAACTTAGAACATCCACTTGTACAAACAAAACCTTCGTGGCTGATTGTAACTTTTGCATTATCTGGATATCGACAAATGGAGTCTAAAACAATGTTAATGGTAATAAGAAATATCTTCTAAACAACTTTTGATAAGGTAAAGGGGAACGAACAGTACAACGAATACACTGACATTGTAACATTTTAAGGAACACTTGCAGGATCGCAAAAAAAGAGGCGGTAATATCTAGCATCATCTAATCTCCTTGGGCCCTTTGCCGATTGGCGCGCTATTTCAAATATTTGGTTTATTTTTGAACACACCTTGTAAAATTTTAGTTATAATGTTATAATCAAGTAAAAATTGGTCCTACTGTGATGTGAAATGAACCAAAAATACTTATTTTATTCCCACTATATCTTCAGAATTTCATGAAAAAGCTACTCTTATTTCATATTGACAGTACTGTACCTACCTGTGCATTGAAAGGTTCTTGTTGTACTTGTAAGCTGGACTGAGAAATAGTACGGTGGACATGAAGAAATTGTGCTGTAGCCGCTACATGCGTTATCTAACGACTTCGTTAGTTCATTGGTAGATCTCAACGTTTCGCAAGTAACATCACCATCACTGTTGGTATTATTCTGACTAGGACGAGAAACAGTTCTTGAGTTACAAACAACAAATGTATTTTGGGAGTTTGCGCCTCTGATTTTTAAGGTACGGGTACCATCACCAAACAGGTAGTTGGGAGATATTTTATAATAGTTCACGTTGGTTGGTTCAATGTATTGATAAAAAGAACTAGAGCCGCTCTCACCAGACCAATTGCTTCCACACTTTGGGTTGATTATTCTTCGGGGTACTAAAAAGTGATTATTCACAGTCATCTAATAAATATTAATGAAACCAGTAACGAAAACTTACTTTCTTTAATTCTTCTTACAAGCGAATTTATGGCGTCAGTTACTGTTGCACCATCTGAACTCTCGGGTAAAGTAAAAATATCAGTTGAAGTACTGTAGACAAGGTATAATTTGGGGCTTCGAATATAAAAGCCATTGATCAGGCTCCCACTGAATATTATTTAAAACAAAAATAAACAGATTTGGAGCAGTAATCATATCAACGTTCAAATTTCCTTTAAAAATAGTTTTTCCTTTTAATACCTACAAAAGAAACAAAANGAACTCTCGGGTAAAGTAAAAATATCAGTTGAAGTACTGTAGACAAGGTCATTATAGCTACTGGCGCTGCTCCTTCCCAGGACAAGAAGTTTCAAATCTAAAATGCAACAAATACAATAGAAACAAAATTTTATCCAAAAATTTTTGCAAATAAATAATCGAATCCACATTCACATGATGTTAATTCATATTAAATAAGTGACAAAAATTTCAACACAGATACACAAAACCAATATCACAATTTATGGTAATTTGGCATCATAAGTAGTTATATTATTCCGTAAAAAGTAGTTGGACAAACGGAAAGTTCGTCCAAAAAAGGAATCGAAGAACGCAGAATGTTATTCATTAATAAAAATGAAGAACGAGAGACCCAATTAAAAAATAAACATAAAAATTAAATTTTCATTTAAAGTCCTGAAAAGGCAGAGCATATAGCTAAAATTTTTGAAAATCACCACTACTTAAATTTGTTTCTATCAAATCCTGAGACAACAGTAATAGAGTACATATATTTATAACTTCTTTAAATCCGGATCTTCTTATGAAGCCAGTGTAGCGAAAACAATGCCTAAATTAATAAGAATGTGAAAAATGATTTTGTTTTGTGTTTTTTAAATATTAACTTCTCCTACCTGGAATATAGGATTTAAACACTGTTTTCCTCTCAGAAATCCACTGTTTATCACTATCTGAAATAGTTTGTGTGTAAGGTACGAAAAGAGCAATCAACGATTGTCCTCCTAACGATTGGGTAATTGTAGCATTGTCCATTCTTGCCCTAGCTATTTTTTCAACTTCATTAAACGCCGTACGGAAGTCAAACCCAGATGTAACTGGAATAATAAACGAGCCGTTATTACATAATTGCAAACAATATCAAAGTTATTGAAAATGAAACGAAGAGAAATTTATACAAAGTACTAGGCATATATAGCACATGGTTCTCATAAATGATAGACCAATCCGAACCGCTGACTGAATAAGGAATCAGGATGATAAAATGCATATAGTTTATATTTTTTATGAGAATCGAATAGTAATTATTATCCTGCTATTAACAGATGGGAAGATAGTGTAGAGATAGATGAGCTAGGTTATCCCATAATGAGAGAAGAGTTCGGTGTAGCATTAAAAAACTTAATGAATAATAAGGCGCCAGGGGTAGATGGGATACAGGGGGGAATTCTAAAACATGCAGGACCAAAAGTCCCAAAGGATTATAAACGGAACGTGGTAGTAACCATACCTAAAAAGAGAGGCAAGGATAGGTGCAAGACATTTAGAACAATTAGCTTAACTTTCCATGCGTCAAAAATCTTAGCCAGTATTGTACAGAGGAGGATGCAAAAAAGGGGAAGATCAATTTGGGGTTAGAAGAAATAGAGGAACGCGGGGGGGCATTCTGGCTTTACGGGTAACAATAGAGAAAACGACAGGGAAAGGAAAGAGTGCGTATATAGCAACGTTAAATGGGACAAGATAACTAAGTTTTAGGGAAATGCGAAGATTAGCTCAGGATAGGAAAGGGTGGAGGTGCGTGTCCAACCAGTCTTAGGACTGACGACCTTATGATGATGATTAACAGATAGATACAAGCAAAGATGTACGTAAAGAACGTTAGATTAAAAAGTTTTACGTGTTTAATTTCCACCAGCTACTAATGGTGGTGGATAGCAGTCCCTTCCACTCACACTTTTAGTACAACGTTGAAGGGTAGGATGGAAAGCTCTAATCATTCCACTTTTAGGCATTGTGGGAACGGATGGGTGAGGGCTAAGGAGAGACAGATGAGGTGGATGAAATGAAGGCAAAAAGGGAATGAAAGATTATTATTATACGTGGAAATTACTGTCCTAGTATTTGTCTAAATGATCCAAGGAAACCACAGGAAAACTTGGATCAGACCAGGTGGAGCAGTTACTAAAGTTTGATCTAGATTCTTGAATTTAGACTATTAGATTTAGCTTGAACGTTCGGTTTTTAGTCAGCAATTCATCGAAAGCGTAGATATGAAGAGGAGTTTCGAATTTATTAATTAATTATTAATTAAAAGTTGGTCAAACGTCATTTGTATGAGCGATTAAAACGCGTGCCATGAGAACTTTTTTTCGTTTCTACTTACAATTATTGTGAACAGTGAGATTGTAATATTCATAAAAATCTACAATGCTGTTGGACGTGTTCATGATTATCGCACCATCGTAACCGTTGATAATGGTATAATTACTTCCATCGTAAATGTTTACGTCAATGTTATCGAAGAGGTATCTACAAGTTTTATTTAATTAATTTTAAAGCTGGCTTCAGGTCACGTCCCAATACTTACGAGAGAGCTGTTTGTATTACAGCGTAAGACCATTGTGTGTCTAGAACAATAACAATGTCACTAGAAGCTCTTTGTACTGTATCTCCCTCACTTAAACAGCTGACATCGTTGAATTGGGCTGCAAAGTACCTATTTGATTATCATTGCACATCATGAGAATTTATTGATCATACTAACGGGCATATGTGAGAAAATCGGACGTTGCTGATTTACTAAAGGCTTGCACCCCTTCTGGTGAAAGAGTGCCGGGTAAGGTGGCGTAGTCATCCAACTCAAAACTAAAACCAACTGCTTGAGTAACCAAATCGTTTTCGGGAGCTACTGTAGTAAGAAGAGTATTCCTGTTACACGCTCTTATGTTGTTATCTAATACGCCCCTTGGCGAGTAGTACATATCAAGAAGTTGGGACAATTTTAAAGAAGGGTACGAAGAATACCACGACTGCACGTTGGTACCCAATATCAGACCATCCAACCCTGCTCTTATTTCTGCATCTGTCATTTCCAAATTAGTCGTTTTTTCAACGAAGTACCAACGTGGAATGACGGTGCTGTTCCAACCACCCTTAGCGCCAACCACAACATTACCAGTTGTTACTCCTTGCAGAAGAGCTACTTCCGAAAGGTCTCCTACAGAACGTAACTTAATTTTACTTATCACCTAATATAAATAAACTATTAACTGGCAGTTATTTTATGTAAATAGTATGATCTTATTTTAATTTTCTTTTTCCCTTTCCGCTATCTTTAAACATTTGATTTGCCTTATACATTTAACTTTGTTTTGAAAACCAGCCCAAAGAGAGAGAAAAAAAATAAAATATTTACATTAATTTCNCTGTCTTCATTTCGTCCGTCTCAACTTTCTCACCCGAACCACCACCCACCCATTCCCACGATTCCTGAAAGCAGGCTGAAGAAGACCTTCCGCCCTACCTTCCGGCATAGCCCGGAGGGACTGCCCGCCCACCAGCATTACTGGCTGGTGGGAATGAAACACCCAAAAGTTTTTTTTATAGTTTTAGGGAAATGCGCAGATTAACTTAGGGTAGGAAGGAGTGGAGGTGTGTGTCCAACGATTCTTAGGATTGACAACCTTACAATGATGATGATGATTTACCAATATTTCTTTACACGCCCTTATCACTACTTTCACCAATTCTAATGAATCAATTCCCAAACATAACAGTAATTTTTAAAATCAGTCTATCTTAAAGTAGCAGCTGAAGCAATAAAATTTCGAAGAGATTTGCTATGGTACGATCATTAAATAACAGACAGCAAAGGCTTAACGAGCCAGGCCGGAAATATTCCAAAGTAACTCGCAGTAATCGTACAACCGACGCCGCGGTGACGGAAGAAGTATTCCGTTTCTTGCACATTTTTCATTATAAGTTTCAGCATTTGCAAAGATGAGTTCTCCTATAAAGCCTAAAATCATTATTATGGCCCTTTTATGCGAAGAGGTAGAAGAAAAAGGAAACGTAAATCATTAATAAAAACAGGAAAACTGATGGAATTTTGTACCGAAGTTGCTGCGCGTTTTAAAATTAAGTCTTTTTGAAGTTTCCGATTGATTAAAAAAGTCGAATGTAGCAAGTTCGGTGAGGGACCACCGTCTTCAGATTCAATTTTTCGGCTGTGTAGTTTCCTTTCTTGATTGCTATAATTTGGATCACTCAAGTCAAGTACAATTCTGTATACCTGCTTATTAATAATCTTAGTTTTTCGTCATCTATTGCGCTCCAGGTTTATAGATAGAATGCGACCGCTATGTAACGGAGTAGTGAGGGGGAGGGGGCAGGTCGGTCCACGCGATAAGGTTTCATAACGTGAGGGGAGGGGCGAGACAATGATTAATGAATTTCGCATTACAGATGACAAATTGCAGTTTGACGAAAATATTAATTTTTCGGGTTCGATTCCCGGCGGGGAGTGACAACAGCAACAAAAATATTTTCTTCATTAATTTGAGGAAATTTGTGGTAGGTCAAAATCGAAAAGTGATTTCAAGTTGATGTTGCATATTAACATTGACCACTATTACAAATTTCCTCAAATTAATGAGAAAAATATTTTCTCCCCGCCGGGAATCGAACCCGGTCAGAGCATTGGTGCATAAGGCCAAGAGTCCCGGGTTCAATTCCCGGCGGGGAGTGACAACAGCAACAAAAATATTTTCCTCATTAATTTGAGGAAATTTGTAGTAGGTCAAAATCGAAAAGTGATTTCAAGTTGATGTTGCATATTAACATCGATCACTATTAGTAATTTAAAAAACAATGTCTTAAAATGTTTATTACCAGCCAATGTCGCTGCATATCTGTTATCAATGGTGTACCCGTTGGGGGTTTGAATGGTCTGCTGACTCAGGCCAGCAGCTATTCCTGCGAGAACTGTCCCTGCTTGTATTGAACCCCATTTAGTGTAAACGACGCCTCCTTCAACGGGACATGAACTTTCTGCTATATTTGATGACAATGATCGTACTACTGATTCCACGTCTCCATCAGAAGGATTAGTATCGTCATGTCCTTCTTCTGGAAGCGGATCTTCTACTGGTGGATCTTCAGATTTTTCTTCATCAGCGTTTTCAATATTTCCTTTTGATAATTTTGAACTGTAGTAAAATTAAAATAAAATCATAGTAATAAAAGTAATAAACGTTCTAAAAAAATACCTATTCTATGCAGATAATACGAGATACGACAGAAGCTGATGAAAATTTAATTTCAGCAGAAATACAATAACAAAATATAATATAAAACCGTTAATTTCGAAATTCGGGAAAGATTGTTAAAAGTGTCTGTTTGGAGTAAACCACACGGCTATGTACGGGTGCAAAATGTAGATGATGGGCGAGGCGGAGAAGAAACATTTAGAAGCGTTTGATATGTGATGGTGTTATAGGAAGATGATTAAAATATCGTGGATAGACAAGGTTAGAAATTAGGAGGTATTAGAAAGAGTAGGAGAGTATAGGGTGCCATGGAAGTGAATAAGAAAAAGGTGATATAGGAGAAAAGGGGGTAAAGAGGGACAAAGAAAGGTCTAGATTAAATTGTTGTTCGCAAATAGGGACGTGGGATATCCTAGTTTTCAGTAAATGCGAAGATTGATTAGATTGGATGACCCTATGATAATGATAATGTATCTCATGCTATTTTTGAAGACAATAAAGGAAAATTAGTTTTAAAGCAACTTACTGGCGTGGATCAAAAATCTCCACATCTTTCTCGACATTTCTTCTAAACCTTCTTTGATATCTAGATAATCGGCTGCATATCACGCTCTCATCTCCCCTTTGGGTACGGTCGATTGAATTTGAAAGCATAAAATGGAGAGAACACTATTTAAAAAAATATATATTTGCTGTTCAAATTTTATACACTTACGAGTTCAAGGCCGTTTAATGTTTCGTTAGGAAATAACCTTGCACTTCCTGGCACTAACTTTTTTAAAAGTATTTTATTTTTATAGGCTTGCATTAATANATTTTTCTAATAATTTAAACAATTTAGGTGTATATAGGCAACGTAAATTGTCAAGGAAAATATAATATAATGTATAATGTGTTGCATACTAAAAACTATAGTTTAAATGTTTAAAATATTCAGCACGCAATCAATTTATTATACCAAAAAAGAGACTACTATTTCACTATTTAAAGCGACACTAATAGTGATTTCATCCAAAATAATGTACCACAATTTAATTTACTCACAATGCGGTTCTTTTGAGAATTTTGCAAATGTACTCAACTTTTATATAACAGTTTTATGTTATTATTTGTATTAAATCAGAAGTTATCTGACTCCCTACATATTAAAAATCGGCGATTTCTTATAGTTTTTTATCTCGTATTTTTATTTTCGTATTCTTCCATGTGTGTAATTTAAAGTTTGTAAACATACGCTTTCAGTTGCATGTAAATTATGATCCACTTTGATACGATTCATTCTTTTGAAAAATTTAGTAATACTACAAGACTCAAAATCTTTGAAAGTTACATCTGTTTTACTGTGAGTTGCAGTAAAGTGTACGTACTTTGGACAAACGAATAAACGCATTAATCAAAAGCTTTAAGAGCATAAAAAATTTTAATATGCATATACCTATACAGACATCACACTAAAAATTACGTATTTTGAACAAAGGAAATGAATTAATCTTGAACTACACTTAAAATTATGTGTAATTCTTAATATTTAAGTAATACTAACAGATAAACTTCTTTCATCAACAGAAGCTGTATCGTGTGGTAAAAGCTGTAGCTGATAAAATTCATACAATTTTCTTGAAGCTTTTTGCATTCATTATTGATTGTTAATAGGTAATTTCAACAAACAGAGGTTCAGCTGCTTCCAAAAAAATAGTTTAACGATATGCTCGGGGTTTTGTTAACAGAAATAAGTAAAAACTGAAGGACAACCATGACTTCTATTCTTTTTATTTTTCTCTCTTCCTGAAGATTATTTTATGATTGGGAAGGTTGGTTCTGATTGGTTTTAAGTCAGCGCAAACTTCCCAACCACGACCTAAACTTCAACCCAAAAAAAATATTTACTAATAAATATACCTGGCATACCAAGTTTATTAATTAAATTCCTGAAATAACTTTATACAATCGGCTTATAAAATTATTATATATTACACTTATAACACGCAAAATGTTCGCATTTAACTAAATAGTCTTAAATAGATAGGTTAGTTTAAATAAATCAACTGCGTAGTTTACCAAAAGTGTTTAGAAAAACAGATAAAAAGCGACATATTATGTATGCACCTCTATTTCTAACTGTAACAATATAAACTTTTAATATTTTTAAAATAATTAAACTGAACTGAAACGGTTTATTTTGAAATATTTGAACGTAGATAAGTACCGTTTTATGACCGAATAATTTTTACAATTAAGTTTATAATTTTTATTTACTTTACGAAATATATTTTCCTTCAAACCTACTTTCTGTTCATACTTCAGCAATTTAAAATTTTGCCGTTATCGCAATGATGATAATCAACAGCGTGTTGATTTGACCTTATGAATGCATACACTACGAACTACGTAACGCTTATCATCACGTTTAAATTAAGGTGGGTAAAACATTTTTAAAAAGGAATATGACTAATGTATCATTTGTTTTACGATTAGAGAGCAAAACATGCGCAACAGACAAAATAATGATCTTGTACACTACCTGTGTATAAACTCCGTGGCATATTCCCTCATGTCCTGTGCCGAAGGTCCATTTTCAACTTTCCTAATTAGGTCAATCAAGACGTTTATTGTAGCCGGAGGCCTACTTTCTCTGTTTAAATATCTTGAAGTGTTATAACATTCTATCAGTGCTGGAGCAACTGAATTGCCGGCGTTTTCTTGTCCCAACACGTTGCAAACAAATAACAAACTCACGAAGGATAACAAACAATGTATCTTTGGAATCATCATACTGTCAAATTATTAACGAATTAATAACCAACTTTTACTCTTTACACTCTAGAAAACATTAATAAAAACCTTGTTTAAATATAATGCATTTATAATGGTGGTGAAATTTATTATCGATCTAGATTAGATACGAAGAAAGCTTCGATGAAATGAAAAAATAAACGACTTTTGTATCTTTCGTTACAGTTAATCTGAAAATTCGTAAATGCTATCTACAGTAAACTGGCGTCTCCATGGCAATCTTGATAAGATACAGTCTAATACTCGTTTGTTTTTATTCTGGAGTAAATTTTTAGCGTTTGAATCACTCTCATACATTCATTTAGAGCTTTCGGGGATTATCAAAACTACACGCAACCTAATTTACACACATATACAATAAAATATTTGCAATAGGTAGATGCATATCGCATGTTAATATATTACTCAGTTAATTAATTTAACAAACTTAAAATAATGTAATTCAGTCAGAATAAGAGATAATCATGCATTTTTTATGATGATCTAAATACCTATTTACGTAGGACGAAACTGTAATTGAAATTGAAACAAAACAAAAGTAGGTCATTTTCGGTACATAAACGAGAAAGTAATTTAAACGAAAATTGTTAAATTACTTTTATCCCTCGGTATCTTATCTGGAAGTATTGAACAATTACGCAAACAGAATAAATAGAATAATAACAATTTAAAGNATCTGGTCTTACACGGATTTCCCAGGATGCTTAATAAAATTAATAATATTATAATACAAACATCAAGGTCATAACAGTGTTGTTTATAATAACAGAAAACGAAATGAAGAAACGAACTATCAGTAACACTTACCTATTCCAGTTAACAATGAAAAAACGAACAGGAACTCTAGCACCATTTTGTATGAATCTGAACGCAACGTTTACTTTTTAGTTTTTACTGTGCATTATTTTAAAATTAGGGTAAATATATAGCCTTTTTTGAATGAGATAATAACACCGTCCAAAAGAATTTTGATAAACCACAATCAAATGAGTTTTAAATCACTTTTTAAAGTCAGTAACTGCAGGTAAAGGAAACGTATAGATATATATTTGTACAAAGAAGCATAACATTCCTTGTTTTATCAACAAGCAGAAAAGTGCATTCACAGGTATATTTTAACTTATTGCTATTATAAATGCACTTTACGATGTTATAAATTCATCTGACAGTTTCTTTAGATAAGAATAGCCAATAGGACATGATTTTACTTTAAAGATTGAGTTAGTGTAAACAAATAAATTTTCTGAATGTTGCAAAAACTTTTTTCCAATTTATTCAATTTAATGTATGTTATTAGCATTTTTCGCCAAATAGGAGGAAACTTGATAAAATAATTTATTAAAGATTTATATAAAGAGTTTATTGTTTCTTTTATGATGGAATTCCATGCATTCGTGCAGTAATATGCGTTTCCTGGTGTAACTATGCATATTATACGATCAAAATTTCACAAGGAAGAATGCTACCGCTTCCGTTCTCTTAGAAGGACCACATAGAAGTATTTTAAAATTTTATGCATACATTACAAACGTACTGCAAGCAGGCTACTTTTATATTTTCGGAAACCCCCCAATGTTCTATCATTAAGGGAGTGTACGAGGGGAAATTTTTAGGTTCGCGGAATGGGGGGTAAGAAGTGGAAATAAAAGTACGAATTTATTTTTCCTTTTCTTCACTTGAAAATTTCTTCCTACGAAGACTTTTTTAAGTTTGGGAATAGTTAATAATCGCTGGGAGCTAGGTCAGAATTGTAGGGTGGTTCTTGTAAACTGACGCGTTCTTTTCAATATATAAAAAACTTTTGAGTGTTTCATTCCCACCAGCCAGTAATGCTGGTTGGCGGGCAGTCCCTCCGGACTATGCCGGAAGGTAGGGCGGAAGGCCCTCTTCAGCCTGCTTTCAGGAATCGTAGGAATGGGTGGGTGGTGGTTCGGGTGAGAAAGATGAGACGGACGAAATGAAGACAGAAGAGAGTGAAAGATTATCTGTGGAAAATTACTGCCTCAGCATTTGCCTAAGTGATCCAAGGAAACCACAGAAAAACTTGGACCAAGACAGACGGACCCGGAATCGAACCCGCGTCCTCCCGAATGCTAAGCAATGGTCTAGACCTCTAGGCCATGCCGCTAGGTTTTCAATATATTCATCGGCTACCCTTATACATTTTCCCGATCTTTCAATTAACTCACGTATACCTTCAAAAAAAAAAAAGTTTTGTATTTGTCTGAAAAATACGCCGAAACAGCATCCTTCACTTCTTCGTCACTTGAAAATTTCTTCCCACGAAGTTTGGGAATAGGAAATAATCGCTGCGAGCTAGGTCAGGACTGTATGGTGGGAGAGCCAATATTTCGAAGCCCACCTTCTCCAGGGCAACCATCGCAACACGACTCTTGTGACCAGGCGCGTTGTTGTGCAGAAACGGGACAACTTTGGTCAATTTTCCTTTTCTTTTTTCTTTGACTGCTTCATTTAACCGCTCTAGGATTGAAGCATAGTATTCTACGGTTATGGAGACATCTTTATCTTTATTATCGATCAACAGGATCCTTTCTGAGTCCTAAAAGACTGTCGCCATGATTTTCCCAGCCGACTGTGAAACTTTAAACTTCTTGGGTGGAACAACAGGCAGTTATCGAGCTTGAGTAACAAGGATACACACTGTCACCGTTACGTTTTAATGTATATGTTAGGCCCGAAGACCGAAAACGCTCAGTGGCCGAAAAAAAACGGCCACAACGCGTTCTGGCTGCCTTCAAACGCACAGAACGCGTTCTGGCTGTTTTTAAACTCTCGCAACGCGTTCTGGTAACTGTTAAACAGCCGGAACGCGTTTTATCAATTGTTGTCGGGTATACAGTTAAAATTTGAGTGTGTGAATATGAAAGTGAGGTACCAGCGGACAAAATCTCCTTACGATCAGCATCAACTCAATCATCAGGAAGCAAACAAGGTTTTGTTTTTTGTCAGTGCAAACGAATGTGCATTGATAAAAAATGCAAGTGTCGCGATTTAAATGTACTATGTAATTCGAAATGTCATTCAGACAGTTCTTGTAAAAATAAGTAATATACCTATGTAAAGTACTTGAAAGTTCGAAAAAACCCCTCGTTTGTATTTAATTGTGGTTGTCAAAAATTAAATCGTTTCTAATAAAGTAAAAAAGGCATGAATTTAAGTTTGCGTTGTACTCCACACTAAGTTAAATGTGTCGAAATTCATTTGTTTAATGAATACCTTTTCGCTTTTTCATTCATTCATTCGTATATCATATGCTCGACAATATAAGTGTTCAGTGTAACTTTCTTCCTAGAACTGAAAAACAATTATAAGAAATTTAATATTGTTGAAATGANCTAACTTGACTTCATGAAAAATCAGTACAGTTCTCGTCAGTGTAGCGAGAAGATCAGTCTGTCTTTGGTATCCAATTATGGTTGTCAATAATTGAATTGTTTCCTAAAAACTGACAAATGGATTGAAATTGATTTGTTTTATAACTACAATATAAATCTCATTGTACGCAGGTAGAAAGCGGCAAATAATACAAGTCGAACATTAAGAACGCGTTGTGAGCGTTTTTTTTTTAATTTTTTAATTAAAAATTTGAAAAAAAAAAACAAATTTTAACTGTATACCCGACAACAATTGACAAAACGCGTTCCGGCTGTTTAACAGTTACCAGAACGCGTTGTGAGCGTTTAAAAACAGCCAGAACGCGTTCTGTGCGTTTGAAGGCAGCCAGAACGCGTTGTGGCCGTTTTTTCCGGCCACTGAGCGTTTTCGGTCTTCGGGCCTAACATATACATCGAAGACGCGATCAACATCATTAAAGACATTTTTAGTGTTTGTGTTTTTAGATTTTACCGCTAAAGAAACATTTCCACTGTGTGAAAAAAGAGATCTACAAAAATGTCCTCGAAGTAATTGTTTTTTGTTCCCATATCTGGATAACACATGGTTGAAATATAGTCCAAACTAATTTTTTTACTTTGTACAATTTTCTTCGGTAAAAGGTCAATTTATGCATTCAAGGAAGAGTAAATTTTCAAGTTCATAACTATCGATATTATTTTCTTTAATACTCGTGACAAGCTGACATATATGACAGAAAATTTCAGTATTTAAGCCAATTATTGTGTCGGTAAACGCTAGGATTCGGCCTTCGGCTTTAGCAAAAGCTGTTTGGTCACGAAACAAATAACTGCAGTTTTTACAAATAAATACAACAATGGTTTCTTGATAAATGGTACAAAACATTAACAACTGCTTAAAAAACAAGAAATTGGTATATTTAATGTCACCGCTAGCTAAAAATTAGAAATTGGACAATAAATGACTTGGAACTTAACTGTTTTTGAAGCGCTTGTGGGTGGTGAAGTAACTGTCCCCCCTGTCCCCATTGGCGACGCTCGTGTGACAATTAACCCAACGGAAACTGCAACGTGTTTATAATTAGCAAAAATAGGTACATATGTCATAGTTTCCTACTGATACATGAGGAGGGGAAACGAAAGAAATAGCTCAAGTGTGACAGAGCTATCAATATGCAGTCAGCTCAATCCGTAAACATCACCGCAGACAACAGATTTTTCATCGATCGGCTATTTCATCGATTACCTAATCAATATGACAATACATGAATGCGCACATACGACAATTCAAAATCGATCCATAAAGACGACAATATGCAAAAAGTAACTACATATAACATATATGCCCGCATTAAATTATCGGTTTGTTAAAACAATGGAATTACTATACCTGCGGCTTCGCTCGTGATAAAAATCACCGAGGACCACATAAAACTAATTTTATCTATACCTCGGGAACAGCATTTATTCTGGACAAAAGGATACTTATATCCTTCTCCAAAGCACTCATAATGTGTGTACAAAATTTCATGATGAAAGGTTGGGTAGTTAAGGATTAATAAAAATTAATAGAATGACGATAGATACAATTAGGGCTAGAACTCCTCCTTAGGGATTGATCGTAAAATTGCATATGCAAATAAAAAATACCGTTCTGGTTGAATATGGACTGGGGTTATTAAAGGGTTAACTGGGGTAAAATTATCCGAGTCTCCTAGTAAATAAGAAGTAGATAGGGTAATTATTGTTAGGGATAAAACAGTTAAAATAAATCCTACTAAATCTTTAAGTGAGTAATAAGGATGGAATGGTAATTTATCGATATTTCTGTTTTACAAAACTTAAACAAGCTCAGATCATAGCATTAAACATTCATTTAGAGCTTTCGGGGATTATCAAAACTACACGCAACCTAATTTACACACATATACAATAAAATATTTGCAATAGGTAGATGCATATCGCATGTTAATATATTACTCAGTTAATTAATTTAACAAACTTAAAATAATGTAATTCAGTCAGAATAAGAGATAATCATGCATTTTTTATGATGATCTAAATACCTATTTACGTAGGACGAAACTGTAATTGAAATTGAAACAAAACAAAAGTAGGTCATTTTCGGTACATAAACGAGAAAGTAATTTAAACGAAAATTGTTAAATTACTTTTATCCCTCGGTATCTTATCTGGAAGTATTGAACAATTACGCAAACAGAATAAATAGAATAATAACAATTTAAAGCTTCAGGCAAGTGATGACTGCGTATTTAGCGATTATAAAAAAGTTCGAACAGTAATCTTTTAATTAATTTTGTTTGTTACAAGTCGCTTGTCAAGCAAAAAAACCAGTCTTAAGTTACAGACGCGCACAATTTTTCTGACAGAGTATAAGAAACTTGTTCGTTACCAGGAAAATGTTAAGCGATGTGTAAAAAGTTCGATTTAAAGGAATAAACATACCTGTAAAAATGAGTTAATTTTGAACTAATCACTAACTATAGTACGAGACTTACAACGTATGAGTCAAACAACAGCTAGCTCTGCTAACAGCAGGTAGCATAAAACACACCTTAGCTAGATAAGATAACAACCTAAATAAATAATTGATAGTTGATTGCATTATAAAACAACCACAAATGATCAAGAGGTTTAATGTTATTTAGAATTAGATACAAGATACATACAACTAACTATCCAATTCTTAAAAAAAAACACACTTTAAACACTGCATCATTCTAACATAGTCTATTGATTATAGTCTTCTTATTCCAGGTACGGCAGATTAAAGTAAGAAAAGTAGATAGGTTCTCGGGTGGTTTCCACAATTTTTTTGCTAGTTCTTTTAGGCTTTACTACGTCGTTATCCTGTGAGACTTCGTTAAGATCTTCTAAACTGACTGGAATTTTGCCCCTAAGCACCCCGTCAGATTTAACCCGATAAGGGTGCACATAACGCCCATATTTAATTTCGTTGTACCGAAATGCTTTTGCTAAATCAGGATTGATATCTTCGAGCGGGGTATCTCCGGGACGTATGTAAACGGGAATGACTCCTGGTGCTGGATCAACAACTTGTTGAGTTGATTCCTTCCTTGCTGGTGCAGCTACTAGAAATATTTAGAAAGAAATTGTTGTCAGATTTCATGTCGATGTCGACTGTTACCGTACCACATCCGAAAATATAAATAATTATCAAAGTAAGTATTCCTAACATCTCGGAAGAGAAATTCACAAGAACATGTAGCACTTCACTAGCATCTAAACCGACTGGCCAATGACTTGGTGATTACCTTTTTATATGATGGACTTACCGTAGTTCTCTTGACTAATGTGATTACCAGTTTGTACTTGTACGAATAATCCTTTCGTTTTTAAAAAGACCTTTACAAAGTTCGTGTTATCACAGCACGTAGGTGAGAGGATATGTAGGTAGGAGTAAGTTGAAAAAAAAAAACCATTTATATGCAAAATATTGTAGTTTTTCATTTGCAAAAATGAAATTTATCGACTCATTTTCTTGTTCAATTACGTGAAGATATTACGTAAACAATTGATAAATTAATTATTCGATTATTCGCATGTTTTGCATATTTTTTCTTGATTTTATCAGTTAATTGCATTAGTTCTTGTAACAAAGCAAAACTAATTTATTTTTCTTGCACTATTTACGAATATGTTAAAAAAAGTAATAATTATAGATAACAAAATGTTGATACATTAATAAATTGACTGTAAAATAACATATTTCTTAAATATAGGTACTCGTTATTTAATTAGTTGAAAATTATATAAAATTCCTTCAATCTTCAAAAAAGTATTATTATTTTGCAAAATTATGAGCAAGTATATGTACCTTTACTAATTATTTAAATAAATTAATACAGACGATCTTGTATTAAAATAAGGACCAAGTTCTGTTTGAAAAATTTTACGATTAAACATTCAATCTAGCCCCAACGAGCATATTGCGAACTTTTTGCGTCATTTGACTCGAAAAAAAAAAACATTTCAATATCGCCTCGTTTATTTGCATAGTCCCATATTTTGGCATTCTGAACAACTTTTTCCTATATTTTTTTTTCGATTAGACCCATATTTCAACAGCTGCCATTTAAACGAAACATTTTTTTTTATTTTGGAACACTCTGTATAGTAAACTAAATGTGGATAACACAGACCTTGTATTAAAATAAGGACCAAGTTTTTTTGTTTGAGAAAGAGGTTTGACCAATATCTTCAGGTATAGTTCTCAAATAAACTTTTCTGCTTAAATTTTTATGTAGATAGCATCTTTTGACTAAATACCTATTTGAATTTTACTTAGAAGGTATGCTTATACAAAGCTCATGGTTTTCCGGTATCCATTAGAGATAATACCGTATAAAATGGTTCTTAGAACAGTCGTTCTAAAAACATACTTAATGTTTCTATTTATTGTTATCTAAAATACGTTGAACGAAAATTAAGAATGCAAAATTTGGTTTTAATATGTTACAAACATAGTTTCTCTTTAATGAGAATCATACTTTAGCTAAAACTTTTTTTATATGTTCAAATGTTTAATAAGGAATGAGGAAAATCACCCCTCATTACTCCTATTTCTGTTTTTATGTCTTTAGCCAATTCTTAATGTCTTAGAAGGTGTCCTACCATCCTATCTCTCTTTTTTTTATATATTTCGATAGTGCCTTTTGTTTCCTACTTTTTCTAATACCTCCTTATTTTTTCTGTCCTAATACCTCATTTCAAACGCTTCCAAATTTTTTTTCGCTACCCTTACTGTCCACGTATCGCACCCTTACAAATTCGTGTTCGACACATACACTTTCAACAGTCTTTTTCGAATTTTTAAATTAATCTATCGCAAACACAGAAGTGATTTCTTTATGGTGTACTTGATCATGGTCTATCTGTTGTTTGATGTGCCTTCCATTTTTCCAATTCTGACTCATCTGGCTTCGTATGTATATACATATATCGAAAAATGACGATATTTCTTCTAGTTTTTGTCCGTCTTCGGTAATATTAACCGCATCTTCGATGCACAAATTAAAAAGTATCTCCAGATGTGTGAATTATTTTGAACTTTTCGACTTAGGGAGAGCGGTATTTTTAACATATTTTTTGTCATGAATCAAACAACTTCGTTTATGTACTTTTGCTTATAACACATCGCATCTTTCTTAACAAAGACCAAGTGGAAATGTAACTAATGTAATGTAACTATTCTTCTTTTTTAAAATACTCTGAGAAACGTTGATTTTTTTCTAATTGGTAATCAATTATTGTTTTAGATCATCAACAACTAAATTATTTTATTTTTAATTAATGATTACTTAATAATTACGCATTGTCTTGAAAAATTATATATACAAACACTTAATTTTAAAAACTTCCCATTATAAAAATGAGAGACATTATGAGGTGTTTTCGTAAAGAAAGAGTAAATATAAAGATAGGAGACGAATAATTAGCAGAATCAGGTGTTAAGAGGAGTAGAGGTAAACCCCCACATATTAGATTACTGTTCACAAATATTTAAGGATGTAGGATGTTTTAGTTTTAGGGAAATGCAAAGAGTAACTCAGGACAGGAAACTGTGTCCAACCAGTCATAAGACTGACAACTTTATGATAATGAAGATGATGATACATATGAGTACATTAAAAAAATTGAATAGATTATTTTCGAAACACATTTTATATTACATGAAAGTTAAATATATTTGAAGAAACACTTTTTCGCAAAAACTAATTTGATTTTTAGTAATTTTCACTAATAAAGGGAATTGTTAAATGTGTTACGTAAGATTTTTATGCAACATCGATTAAAATAAATCATGAATTAATAATAGCTAATTATTTTGTTCTTATTGTCAATCGAACCAAATTAATAGGTATCCAATATAATTTAACAAAAATGCTGACAACTTTATATTTTAGAGAAAGTTAAAAAATGCCCTTTGGAAATTTACTTCAGTTTCTTATATTTTTTCATATAAATTCGTGCATGAATTTGTGCAATACGTATAATCTGTGTAGGTACATGTTTGAAGTAAAATTGAGGGATGTTTGTTGACATTTAGTATTATTAAATCGAAAAACGTTTTAGTACCTATAAGGAAGATAACAATTACATGCCTACACTATGGAGGCCTCGAAATTGCCAGATGATCTTACTGCTCTTAAAGAATAAGTGAAAATGTTATGTTGTCTATCACACTAAAAGAGGTCAAATTATTCAATTATGTACATCAGGTCACAAACGTAATAACAAAACGTTTATCGTGGCTTTCAATCCCAGGAGGGGGCACTTGAACTTGAAATATTGAAAAGTAAAAAACTGGAAAGGATTAAACATTAGCAATATGCATATATCTAACTTATAGTCATAGTTCGTTACCAATATTTTTTATAATAATCCTTGAGGATGGCTGCTACAGTTGCAGCAAAAGGTTGGAAAAATTCCCTCACACAACCGCCTAGGAAGAACAATTCCGAGTCCGTAGCAATCAACTCAGGAAAATAATTTATTAAAGATTTATATAAAGAGTTTATTGTTTCTTTTATGATGGAATTCCATGCATTCGTGCAGTAATATGCGTTTCCTGGTGTAACTATGCATATTATACGATCAAAATTTCACAAGGAAGAATGCTACCGCTTCCGTTCTCTTAGAAGGACCACATAGAAGTATTTTAAAATTTTATGCATACATTACAAACGTACTGCAAGCAGGCTACTTTTATATTTTCGGAAACCCCCCAATGTTCTATCATTAAGGGAGTGTACGAGGGGAAATTTTTAGGTTCGCGGAATGGGGGGTAAGAAGTGGAAATAAAAGTACGAATTTATTTTTCCTTTTCTTCACTTGAAAATTTCTTCCTACGAAGACTTTTTTAAGTTTGGGAATAGTTAATAATCGCTGGGAGCTAGGTCAGAATTGTAGGGTGGTTCTTGTAAACTGACGCGTTCTTTTCAATATATAAAAAACTTTTGAGTGTTTCATTCCCACCAGCCAGTAATGCTGGTTGGCGGGCAGTCCCTCCGGACTATGCCGGAAGGTAGGGCGGAAGGCCCTCTTCAGCCTGCTTTCAGGAATCGTAGGAATGGGTGGGTGGTGGTTCGGGTGAGAAAGATGAGACGGACGAAATGAAGACAGAAGAGAGTGAAAGATTATCTGTGGAATATTNTTAGTCATTTGCTACGTTTTATATTTGAACTATATTATAAATGAAAAAAATCAGTTGTCAAAAAAAAAAATTCATTAACTTTTTTGATATGATAATCACGCGCAACCCCACTTGCTATCCAAAAACTTAATGATCTTGTGATTTTATTTTATTTTTTCTGGACAAAATTGAACCAAGAAAAACTTTAACAAAAGATTATGTTAATTAACATACCAAAAGTAACAAAAGCTTTCCAAGTTTCAATACACAAGAAGCAGCAGCAAGGTAAAAAGTTTTAAGGCCCATATGCTCCATGAGTAAGCATCTTATAAACAAGTTTTAATACAAGAAAATTACGAATGTCCCCACCACAGTTATTTTTCTACAATCGGTTTATTTTTAATAATTTTAAGTCAGCTTTTAATGTTAACTTTTGATAGAACCATCAAATTTTTTAAACCATTAAAACCAATTTTGATTATATAATTCAAATTACTAAATATGGAGAGAATTATAATGTGATTTTGGTTACAATGATGCACCAGTGCATTTTTTTTGTATCTGTGAGATTTTAACGATTCGTTCGATCCTCTGTCTTAATTAAACCTTCTGTTTTAACCCGGAAATCAATTTTTTATATTATTTCTAAAAGTACAGTATTTATATAAATTTTCTAAACATATGCCCACTTTATTTATGCCCATTGTTAAATCAGTTTCTAATATAATAACATGTTCCTTAATAGGATATATTGGAAGCATTTTTACGATTGAAATTTGTTAAGCTTCAATTCATCAAGAAGTGTGACTATCCTTCAAAATACTTTAGCTACTTATTAATTCATTAGTTAGTCGTGGTTACGGCAGAAAGAGAGTTCCATCCAGGTACAAGCCCAAGGCTTGAGCATCATTTGTTCAACCTCCGGGTTAGATCATTAAAAGAAGTCAAGGTGTCCAGTCATTCGATGATTCAACGAGGGTTCAAACACTTTTTTTACTAAAAACGTAGAAGAGCACTACGTTCATTTTCTGTTCATAGAAATTAAGTAATTACTGAGAACATTATTATGTAATCTTGAAACTATTTTCACCGTTGTCGTAAATAAAACAAAAAGGTTCAAATGACGACTTCCTCCTGACAGGTTTTAATGGGATTATAAAAGCTTCAATATCCTACACAAAAAATATATATTTTGCATATGTAATGGCTTTTTTGTATGAAATCATTTCCAGTTTACCTACATTATGCAAATTTCTTCGGATACGCTAGACATGTGCAGCTTTTCCGGGAAGGCTACATACAAAAAACAATACAACAACAAAAGCTGTTTTGTTATTAATATTTGACGCTTTTTTCTTAAAGACTATTAGAAATATTTATCTGATTTTGAAAAACAGTAATTTAACAGTTGCTCCAAAAAATTCGCGTACAAAACGTTTATTTCCGGCAATAAGATACTAATATTATTTAATAGCCTATTATAGGTACCTACTATTAAAGACATTACCAAACAAAAGTGATTAATATGCGTTTTAAATATTTTTTTTTGTTATTCTTTATTATTTCTATAAATCTGTTAGGTTAATTAAAAGCCTTTCCATATATGCAGGGAAATCTTTTCACAATTAGAAATACAAAGATTACGCAATGAAAGAATGATTAAAATCGATTTAATAATTTTTATGATTTTTATTTGCTAAAACTTCTTTCAGTCTTAGGATCACCCCGTTTTGCCCTTTTTCTTAGGTCTGCAATCCCTTGGAGCTGGGAAAAAAATCAAATTTCTAAGTCAACGCAAGCAAAAATGCCGCATATTTTGACATTCGCAAGGAAATCAAAACATATATAACTTAAAATCATGAAATTTAACAAGAAGTAATGTCTTATAGTACAAGTAATAGCAAAAACCGTAAATTTGTAGTTGTCCGCTGTAGTTATCCACCAAAACAACTACTAGGCTCATTGTGGGACGACAGTTACATAACTATGTCACTGCAGGTCTTGAGCAAACTACGCACTTGCTCAGTACTTAGCTAGTGTGACATTGAAAACGCTCGACATACAGCTATCCCCACCTCCAATATAATGTTAGCGCATGAACGGAGCAATGATCTAACTTTGCTCATCTAAGTTGCCAACCGAAAAACTATGGGCACGGAACCCTAAAAATTAATACCAGCTTCCTAAATAAAACAAAAGCAAACCAAATTGAAACGATTGTATTTGAAAGTAAATTAAATACATATCAAAAGAACTGTATGTGGTAGGTCATTAAAAAAAAAAATTATGAATTATTCTCCGTTTGACTTTCTGGTTTTTCAGATACAGTATAAGATTCGGTTGCTTTAGTGGATTCTTCGGTTGTAAGTTGTATATCTTTTTCTACTTTTGTTTTGAAAAAGGAATCGGCTATATTCAATTTCTTCTTACATTCGTCACGATCTTCTGTATTTAGCAAGCATTTTATGACGTCAAACAATAATTCCTCGCGAGTTCTAGCCACCTTTTCGAAATTTTCCCTCTCACGAAACCATGATAAAGGATTCAAATTAGGCAAATAATCTGTATAGTATCGTGCACTTTCTCCGATTCCATTGGACACCAAGGTCTCTGGAACATCTTCCGATTGAGGCATGGAATTACCTTGAAATAATCAAATATGTCGATAAAAAATTACACTCAAATTTTAGCATTTAAAGGTATTAGTATCATTGCAAGAAAGGTGAAGAAACATAATACTCTTTTGTATAGGAAGTTGTAGCGTAATTATTGATGATCTGGCATATTCATACATATGTATATATACATTATTTTTTTATAACAAACAAGAAACAGTGGAATAACAATAATAGGCTTTTACGGTCAAAATTATCATTATTTGGGCTAAAGGGTGTAGTCTGTTAGGTCTAGACGTTTTATTGACAATAATTGTCACCGACGTCTTCAGTGATACAGTACCACTAAAGAAGTCAAACGGAGAGTGGCTTTATTAAAACTTTCAAGAAGAGAGAGGACAGGGAATCCCCGGA